>NC_063048.1:14119653-14272153 GCF_018812025.1 Megalobrama amblycephala | reverse complement strand
TGCTTGTCACGTCACACACCGCAGCCACAATAAAACTGTATGACAGATGTAACGCTTTTATTTTGTTTCTCCTTTTATTCAAAATATTCACAAAATTGCTTACCATGTCATCAACTATCTAATATTCCAATTCTCAAATATGTAGTGTGTAAGTGTATAAGTGTGTTTTGTCGTTTAAAAACGTTAATAAATGATCTTGATCTATAACGCGAGATGGGCGCCGCCATGTTTGTTTGCGCAGCTGTTCAGCAAGCCCTGTCAGTCAAATTTACAATTTCAATCAATTTCTCCCGAAATTCATGTAAGTAAGTGGCCGGTGATCTGGGAGAAAAATAGAGTAAACTTTATAGTTACTTATACGTGTGCCTGATATGAATAAAACACGTCGGCAAATTATATTTGAATCGATTGTTACTGCTGCTTCCATAAACATCAGTATGTACTTTACAAACTCTAAATGTATTGTTTTAGTACTTATGTATATTTAAATGTCTGAAACCTAAAATAAACATTATGTTGTTGAAAACACTGCATAGTTGTGACAAATGACAAGCACTGCTGAACGCGTCTGTATCTGACTGTGCGCCAGCCAAAGTGCGAAACCAGTTTGAATCTGGCAGTTAAGTGACGTCACTGAACGTTCTAAATCCCATATTTGGGACCGTACTCTCAGGAACACAGAAATAAAAATCCCATATGTGGGACTCAAAAGGTTAATAGAGATGGGCACAAAAATGACCACATTTTCTCTCGTTTGTCGCACCCCACTTGTCATGTCTCAATTCCCCACCAGTGGGGCGCGCCCCACACTTTGAGAAACGCTGCTGTTTACAGTGTGTGCAAGTTGATTTTCTGATCATATTTTTTTTCCAAGCACATTTTACCAATTCCAAACCACATCAATCTTAACTACTATTAATTTTGTATTTAATAATTTATAAGTGATATAATTGTTCATGAAGGCTGGAAGTGAAAAACGCCTTATATTCAGGTGTGCATAATTATTAAGCAGGTTTTCTTTTACAGATAAAATGAGCCAAAAAAGAGATTTATCTCAGACTGAAGTACTAATGCAATACTAGAAATTGCAAAGTTAAGGCTTGACCATTGGACAGCAAAATGCTCATTGGGTCAGCAGGGTCATACAAAAACAGGTGGAAAAGAAAAGCATGTTAACTGCAAAAGAATTAAGAATTAAGGTGAAGAATTAAGTGTGAAACCTTCAGGAACCCTTTAGTCTCCAGCACCACCATTTTCCAGAACTGCAACCTACCTAGAGTCTCCAGAACTGAAAGGTGTCAGGATCTCAGAGACTTAGGTTAGGTAAAGAATCCTAAAAATGACCCCCACCACTTAATAAGAATCACAAACTGAAGTGTAGTAAAATACATGAAGACTCCAGAGATTTTTTTTATAGGCTTTATAGACAGATAGGCTGAGAGTGACTCTTAAAAGGACCAGAACCACATCCTCTTGTACCACTGTTTGAAGAATTCATCTTCTAGGAGCTGGAAGTAAGGATGTGGTGCTGGTCCTTCAAGAGTCACTCTCAACCTATCTAACCAACCAATCTAACACTTTAGTATGTGATTCTTATTTAGTCGGGGGCATTTTTTCAGGATTCTTTACCTAACTTAAGTCTCTGAGATCCTGTCACCTTGCACTTCTAGAGACTCCAGGTAGGCTGTAGTTCTAGAAAATGGCAGCGCTGGAGACTAAAGGGTTCCTGATGGTTTCACACTTAAAGGTGATAGAGATGATTTTTTGGTCGACTGAGAATCCAAAGACTGTTAGTGAGTTTTTGAAATGAGCGCAGCCCCCCTTTCAAAGGAACGCCTCCCAAAACTTATGCACGAGTATTGGAACACGAGTGTTTACCACCGGCATTCGCTGTGCCGTGTTTGTGGATTCATTATGTCGGACTCACGGCAGGTAACTCATAATCTGCAGTTGTTACTCCTGTCTCCGGACAAAAACATTGCAGGCGGCGTCTGTGGAGTGTGGAAAGTTACTGGAGCGCGCAGCCGCGCACGTCTCTCACAAGGAACGTCACGGCAGTGATTGACAAGCCAGAGGGCCAATCGTTTTTAAGGCCCTACCTCGGGCACAGATGATGTATATTAATATTATTACTTTCAGAGCACCTAATAAATAGTCTTTTATCAGTTAGTAAAGACAGTTTCAAGTAATATTGCAAAAATGTATAAAACAAAACATCCTCTTTAGCACCTTTAATTCTTCACCTTAATTCTTATGCAGTTAACATGTGTCTTTTCTTCTCTACCTGTTTTTGTCTGACCCAATGATAATTTCACTGTCCAATGGTCATACCTTAACTTTGCAATTTCTATTATTGCATTAGTATAGCATCCTTCTCATGGGCATTTAATATTTTTTGACTTTTCAGTCTGAGATAAATCTCTTTTTGGCTCAATTTATCTGTAAAAGAAAACCTGCTTAATTATGCAAACCTGAATATAAGGCGTTTTTCACTTCCAGCCTTCATGAACAATTGAAGACTTCAGATGCAAAAGCCTCTAAGTGCCGTCTGAAATTTTCTTCTAAAATGAGCATTTTTATCAAGCTCGTATGTTTAGGTTCAGTAATTTCACTTTAATGGCAATTAATAGGTCCTTTTCATTGCCATTAAAGTGAAATAACTGAACATAAACATACAAGCTTGATAAAAATGCTAATTTAGAAGAATAATTTCAGATGGCACTTAGAGGCTTTTGCATCTGAAGTCTTCAATTACACATCACTTATAAAGGATTAAATATAAAATTAATAGTAGTTATTAAGATTGATGTGGTTTGGAATTGGTAAAATGTGCTTGGAAAATTGTTTTTTATGCAAGAATATCAACTTGCATAATAATTATACACATGCACATTTTCTCATTTTCTATGCCTAAATTCATGGGGGGGATGGGTGGTATCATTTTACACATATTTGCTCCAAGTAAAATTATTTTAAAGATATACATATTTTTTTCCTGGAAAACAAGACAAAAAAAAATTAAAGATTTTAAGATCAGTTCAGTTATACACATTCTCACACACCTCTTTCACTCACATTCGTTCATTCGTTCACATTTGCATACACAAACATATGCACATACCCACACACTGTCGCACTAGCACTCGAATGCACATGCACAATCAGTCACAAGCACACTTTTAATGGTACCAGTACACAAAGAAAAAAAATGTAACTATCTGAAAACATGACAAACCACCTTTGTCTACATCAGGTAACAATGCAGAGCCTTCTAAAACACAAAGCATTAGGAAAACCGTGTTTCTCGTTCCTAAGATTCAGCTGAAGTAGAAAATGAAAACCGGAGAATGACAAGCCATGATTTATACCTCCAGAAGCAAAGATAACAGAACAATAGCGGTGGCCCTCCAGTAAGTACACAAAGGGGATTGTTGAGGTTTTTTAAGCTTTAAAGCAGGTTGTCACACTGAATTTTTCTGCTTAATATCGCACTTTCCTTTCTATGGTCAACGTGGATCGTTAAAACAGTGAGCGAAGACAAAAAGTGATTTTATATCACTCATCTGCCATTCTTTCATTCATTCAATCTGTCATTCATGTTTCTTTTTTTATTCTTAGCTAAATGATCAAGACCCGAGTATCTCATTAGTTGTGTACGCAGAAAGTCTTTTGATGCAACCACTCACCCTCCTGGTCAATATATCCTACATTCAACCATCTTATTAAGTGGCGTTCCAAGAACAGAGCAGGCCATCAAGCGCAGCGAGCTGTCTTTCCTGGTATTAGACCAATCCTCAAATGTTTTGCAGACTAGAATATGTCCAGCGTATTATTTAAATAGTCCCTCGCTTGATGCTTTTGTGTTTTTTTTTTTATTCCGAGCCACATTATTTTTGGTGACAACTGCATGCTGGAGGATACGACCCTCTCTGCCAACTCTTCCTCTTTAGCCTGATTCAAATAAAGAGCTTTGAATTAAGTGGACAGCCCCCCCTTAGACTAACAGCAGTGTGCCTTTAAGAAAGCGACCATGCCAGAGAAAATAATTTTGATTGACGTTACAAGGAAATTTCCAGCCCGACTGATTTAATTGTGAATGCCAGGGGGCATCATCGGGGGCCAGGTAATAGCTCTTTTGCAGGGTGATTTTTTGATCTGGGCTTCTCCCTATGGTAGCGTCCGCACAGGCTCGGAGGGCCAGAGGGCAGAAGAACAAAGAGAACTTTATGCCTGTGAATTCCACTTCCTTGCCTTTGAAAACAAAGCTTCTGGAATGGGCAGTTAAACTGTGGAAGTAGATTCCCAAGCTCATTTGATGTTAAGTCTTTAGTGTCAAGAGTGGCATATTCATTTATGAAAAGCGAGAGAAAGAGAAAAAGAGCGAGCAAAGGAGAAAGGGAGGCAGCTGCATCTTCTAACAAACAGGCTTGCTGTGTCTTGGACGGAAGAGGTGTGGATGGCTTTTCAAACGGGCCTGGAGGATTAGGGGATGAGAGCTTAATGAGAAACGCGTCGGGCGTCAGCTGACTGAGCTGTCAGACGGCGTACTGCGCCGAGCTGGGGGTGAGCGGGAACGGGGCGAGGGCGAAGGACCCCCGAACCTGCTCCTAGAGCTGTCGCCGTCTGGTCGGCGTGTGACCTGTCATGTGTTCACGGGTTGTGAGTTCAAATCTCGACACCAATCAACGCTGACCCTCAGATCCAACGGCTAGTCAATCAAACCTGCTGAACACCGAATCACTGAACGCCTGTAACGCGTCAAAACACAGATTGCATGAACAAATGTGTATATGCACATTTAGGGAAGATAAAAACAGGCGAGTCAGTAGTAGGAATGTGACAGTGAGGAAATTTTCCCACCAGTTAATCGACGTGTGACAACACTGATAATATGAACGTTTCCCTCTTTTCCACCTCGCAAAACGAAATAAGCACAGCATACACCATGCTGTAGGCCAAATAAAATAACAAATAACTTACACAAAGTTGAACATAAAAAACTAAAAATCAACAAATACTGCCAAATAGGTGCTTTTACATTTCACTTTGAAACCAAATCTTCCAGCAATCTTCTCCGGCATAGTAAGTCAGCTTGCCTCACGCTTGTCACGTGATAAATGAAATCTGACTCCTGCTGCTGATCTGTGCTGAGACTCACGCTGAATTGAGCAGACGTGTTCAGTTTTTAAATTGTTGTGTCTGTTCTCTAACTGAACTACCTGATTTTTATTACTATTAAAAAAAAAAAAAAAAAGTTGGTGGGGGGCAGTGCCACGGTGGGCAAGTGATGTAATCTGTGTGCGGCTGAACATCGTGTAACACCAACTATCGCAGCAAGCCCAGTCAGTTGCATCTTGCACAGTTAAAATGATGATGGCAGGGTGTTTCTGTGCAGTTGCTAATGTGGTTTGAGATTTAAAATTTGTGTAAGTTATTTGTTATTTTATATACACATTTGTTCATGAAAGCTGTGTTTTGATGCGTTACAGGCGTTCAGTGTTTCGCTGTTCAGCAGATACTCAAGTCCCATGATATGGTTCAGGTCTCTCCTTTAATGGAACCCTATGGGATTTTTTTTTTTTTTTTTTTTTTTACTCATTTTATGGTCTGCAAATTAAAAGTCACTAGTCCAATCACTTAGAAAAGTACAAGTTGTACAATCTGAGTTATTTTCCATGCCAGTAGCACAAACAATGAGAAAGAGTTGTCTTAGCAAGCAGCACTTATTAATTTGTCAATAACCTGAGCATTGATATGCATGTATGTGGCTAATATAGCCACCCTTTAGCAATCATTTTCAAAGATATAAACAAATTCTTGAAAATTAATTTATTGAACAAAACCTTGCATTTCTGGAATTTTACTTATTTAGTACCAAGCATAAACTATTCAAGTTTATGATTGCCACTGAATACAAATGAGATTTTTTAAATACATTTCCATATGATATTCCAAAGTTCTGTGAAATAGGTAACAAAAAACAGAAGCTTTTAATAACATGCTAAACAGATACAGCAGACACTGTAATTGAACTGGCTTTCATTTCTTGTATTCAGGCTCTAATTGTCATGTTTTTAGTGTATGACAAGTTGCAAGACAATTCAAATGTATGCATATGGTTATTGTCAGATTGTTGTGAAGTTTCATTATGAATAAATCACAGATTAATAATGGCAAAAGTTCATGACAATTTAAAGTTTAACATTATATCATCCATCCTAAACACACAATACATTGCTGGTAATGTATTTCTTACTGTGCACATGTTGTGACATCTCATATTAATAGATCATCTTACCACTTGCCAAGTGTTTGCTTTGAAAGAAAGGGCAGTTTTTTGTTCTTCTTCTCATGTAAACTACTCAATTTTTCGCTTCTAATGTCGCCAATACCTGCGTGTCCAATAATTTGAGGAGGAATTTGAGATTTGAATGCAGATTTATGCATTGACTTAAAAATGAGCTGCCAGATGCAGCACAGTTGTTTGTGCTGATCGTGATCTCACTGTATGTATCATGTTATCCTAAGGCAGTATTTGCCAGACGCCTTTGCATAAAGGTTATTTGAGGAGGAATTTTGATTTTAAACAATGTCTGTAACATTTTTAACCGCAAAATGATGAAAACAGAACACTGGAGGGGAAGCAACTGAGATTGTGTAAACAAACTTTCATCAAATGAAACTTTCCCTTGTCAAAACTTAACCAAAGGATTCTTTTGCATGGATTGTAAACGGGGAGTTTAATGTTTTGCTGGAATCTTAACCTTTCCTATTGTCCTTAATTTTTACAGGTGCGTGCATTTTAGAAAGGTTAAGAAAGGTTGTGTCAAATTTGACTCACATAAAGAAAATCTTGATTGTAGTGTATTACAAAAAAATCTGCATCTTAGAATGACTTTTTTTTTTTTTTAAGTTTAGTTTTAATTATAATAATAATTTAAAGTATTCAAAATATTTGAAATATTAAATCAGCATGCTGCATACCATTCTGAAAGGTCAAAAGGTAAAAGATTCTTCAAATACAGGTATTACATACAGTATAAGTCAAACCGTGTATTACAATAACATACAATACGATTTAATAAAATAGAATATTTTGGAGTTACATATAATTTGTATAAAAATAATATGTTTAAGAATGTTGAGCCAGCTTTGACAAAAGATGTTTCCTTTCAAACACTTTTGGTATTTCATAATATCCCATGTAACTTATGTATTATTCTTCTTTTAGTTATGTGAATGGCGTCAAATTTGGTGAAAATATCTCATTTTGTTTTGGAGTTATAAACATTTATATGTATAAGAACATTAAAAAAAAATGACCCATAGATGCCTTTTTTGTCACTTCCTATCAAAATTTTGACATTAGTTTATTGGCGTTTAGTTAACCAGCTAAGGTTTAGTGTTTCCTACGGTGGTTTCGTCTCGATCGGAGTAACGGTTTAGAAGGATATTCACAAAAGTTTAAGCGCTTAATCACCACTTCGCACAAACCATAAGTCAAAACCATGGGCGGCATGAAGAGTCTTAAAGGGGGTATGCAAGATAATTTTGGGTTGACTTTTAAAAGAAAATGAAATAATTAGTTAACATTTATATTCATTTCAAGTAACATCATCCCTCCACCCCCGAAACACGATTGATTTTAACCCTTTGACGCATACGATCACACCAGTGCGATTATAACGTTCAGTGCGTCACTGATAATTCAAACGTACTTTCGTGCCTTGGGTAGCGTTGAGCCAAGAGACGGACACACTTAGTGCTTTTCATATATCAACTATTCAGTGTTTTCAAACACAAATGTTTATTTGAGGTTTCAGACATAGACATTAAAATGAAGTACTGAAGACATTTATAGTTTTTTCAAATTTAAATTCCATACACTGATGCCTCTGGAAGCTGCAATAGCCATCCTTTTAATTATAATTTGACGAAGTGTTTTATTGATATCAGATACACATTGTGTATGAAAAAGTTTACTCCATTCTTCTCCCAGTTCATCGGTCACTTACTTTAATGTATTTCGGGGAAAAATTATGAATTTACATGATGTAAATCTGACAGATCCTCTGAATTGCGGTGCAAACTCATGGGGCGTTATGAGACAGACAGACAGATGTGTTTACATTTGGTGTTTCAACAAAAAAAAAACACATTCACTTCTATATTTGACAATCGGAATATATAATTTAATTCGTAATTAAGTTTGTGAATATTTTGAATAAAAAGGAAAAATAAAATAAACGCGATAGATGCCTGTGTGGCTGCATGATGCGTCGCCAAGGAAATAAAATGTTTTAAAGTAATGTTTTAAATAAATAACGGTCACCTCAAGAAACTCACACTGATGGCTAGAATATACAGAGCCCATAGAATATAGAGATATCCCCAGCCAACACAACAAATTCAGGAATAATGATTCAAGGTTTCTCTGAAGAATAGGTTTTTCAATTGCGGTTTTGCACCCACACAGAAGACTGAATTAGGTCTTTTGACACATCCGCGACCAACAATCATCTCCAGTATTTTGTTTATTCTTATTTGTAAGGGCCCAATTCGTATGGAAAACTTCCTTTTAACATCTTCATCCCTGCTTTTTTTTCGCTTTTGTGTTCCTGACAGGCGCATCCTATTCTTTTTTGTGCGGTTAACACGTCATGTGCTGTATTTTGAAGTGACGAGAGAGCGTGCTCACATTCACTTCTTTCTTTATATAATTCACAGTTTTAAATAGAATTTTATAATAGAATTTTACTACAATATTATTAGTGATTGTGTTCATGTATGTAAAAAAAAAAAATGTAATAAATCACACACACAAAAAAAAATCCAAAGTCGTGATTCGGGGCCCGCTAATGCCCTGGGCCCATATGCCTGGCATACTCTGCACAACCCGTAACGGTGCCCCTGGTCAAAACCTAGCATGTTTGGCATCTTTGGACTCGGCAAGGATTCAGGAGTCGAAGGAGATTGCTCCAGTGAAAATAGGTCGACCACACCCAAAGTTATAAGCATTTGAATATTTGATTTTACCACTAGGTGGCGCTAGCTTGAAACTTCTCAGGCTCCTTCAGGGCACTGTGCTGATGACCCCTTCTGAGTTCCGTAACAATATACTAATGGGTTCATAAAATACAGCATTTTAGCACAAAATTAAAAAATGGCTGATGCCCAAAACAGCTAATATGGGAAAATTGGATATCACTCAACTCAGCATGATGCCCCGGATCTGATGAGACCACTTTTATGATTTCTGGACAAACCCTTCAGAAATTCTAAGTAAAAATAGCCATTTTTCATATCTCCAGACCAGTAGGTGGGGTGGCACCGAAACGCACCATGTGGAAACGCACACCTCTGGTCATGTTTGGAATGACATGTACCAAGTTTGGTCTGAATATGTAAAACGCGTTGCGGAGATATAGCCTTAAGACTAATTTGGGGTGCTCTACGTTAAATTAATTTGCATGTTATTCAAGAACGGTTGGGTTAATTTGATTTTCGGGGGGGTTGGGGGTAATAGGTAAGGAATGGGAAAAATAGAGAAGGGGGAAAAAAAACAAACAAACAAGAAAAAAAAAAAAAACACGCACAATGCATCTAGGATGAGTTTTTCGCAAAATTCAACATGGCAGACAAATTATGACACAAAATAAAGTCATAGAGTGCAATCAAATCAAATTTTGCTTCTATTAGCATAAACATGAGTGAAACTTTGAACAGGTGGTGGCACTAGAGGGATTGAGTTAGACACTCCAAATTTGCTATGGACACATTTCAGAATGCCCTCTATCAGTGTGCCAAATTTCACAACTTTCCCGCATACAGTTCTATGGGCTGCCATAGACTTCTTCAAATGGCGGAAGAAGAATAATAAGAACACTAACGATTACAATAGGTGCCTACGCACCTTCGGTGCTTGGCCCCTAATAATAATTTAAAATATTAAATCAGTATGTTATGTTATTTAAAGAGGTAGTTCGCACAAAAATTAAAATTCTGTCATCATTCACCCTCAAGTTGTTTCAAACATGTATGAATTTCTTCTTCGACTAAACACAAAAGATGATATTTTGAATATTTTGAATATTAAGAATGTCGGTAACCAAACAGCTGATAGATCCCATTGACTTCCATAGTATTTTATCCTATAACTGCAACTGTTTGGTTACCCATTTCTTCAAAATATCTTCTTTTGTGTTCAATAGAAAAAAAGAAACAACTTGATGGTGAGTAAATGACAGAATTTTCATTTTTGGGTAAACTATCCCTTTAAAGCAGCATAACATTCTGAAAAGTTAAAGGTAAGTGGCTATATCTGAGAATTGAAACTCGAAGCCTGTTTTCATAATCAAATGTCCCAAAGCCTTGTTCCAATACTAAAAACAATGCGGCGAATATAGCATATTCCATCCCGAAAATAGGTCAAAAATTACCAGAAGATGGTTAATAAAAACAGAAGGAAAGCAGACAATTATTCGTCAGTGACTAAATTTACACTAAGAAACATTATTTTAATCTCCTTTCTGTGTTGATGCAATTTACAAAATTTTCATACATTCAATTTATGATCATTTTCAGGATTGCTACTTTACACACACAAATGTGTTAATTTGCCATCCTGAACAGTTGGACACCCAACATCTCAACGTAATGATCAAAATCTCACGTCGTACACTAAGGAGCGGATTTTGGCGCCCATAATTACAATAACATTCCAATCACAAGCTATCTACTTAGCGATATTAGTGGGTCTGGTCTGATGGAGATATTATCCCCGGTTATCTCACGCTGTTATTTTGGGATAGTACGGATCAAAGCTCCCATGCTGGCACACTATGTAACCTGCCCAGCGCATTTGGAACGTGTGATTTTAGGCGATGATTATTTAACCAGGGCAGCATTGTTGATTTTATTATATAAGTCAATAATCTTCTCTATTCCCCAGATTTAGTTAATCTTCCTAATTACAAATTAGCATTCTCCACATACCAGTCCTAGATTTCCAAATTAACACCCCCGCTTCTAGGGGACGGTGAATCAGCCATGCTCTCTAATTCCTCCATGGACTGTCTGACGCACAGCAGATTTCTCTCTCCACCTCCTTCTTCTTCTTCTTCTTCTTCTGTCATTTTCCCCCTCAATTGTTTGCTTCAGAGAGGAGGGTGGAGGGGAAAAGAAAAAACCAAGACTGCAGCATTGGCATCCTTTTTTTCCATCACACACACACACACACTGCTGGATCAGTGTGTTTTGATCAGGAGCATTAATAACAATTAGGAATCTAAATGGTGAGGTGGGGCCTAACCATTTCCCCCTGTCTCTCTTCATCAGGGAATATTGGCAGTGCTTGAGGATCGTTAGGTGGCGCTGCTTGGAATATGACAGAATATCTAGATGAGGTCTGTCAAAATGTTTTGGATGGAGTGCGGTAAATGAATTCTGATAGCATGTTAATATGAAGCATTGTATCATTAGACTGTGGGATCGTCAGATTTGTTGCGTGGCTTATAATGAAGACAGAATAAGACTCTATCTGGCAGTGAAAATTATAGTTTAGCAGGAAATGGGTTTTAGAGACTTAAACTGTTTTTAATTTATATTGTTTATGCATTATTGAAGAGTTTTCAGGGCCGTCGAGCATCATCACGACTAGATGACGAACATAAATAAGTAACAAAATAAATAATGACATAAACATACCAAAAAAAACAAAAATCTTTTCATACCATTAATTACGTTACAACAGAAATGATCGGAAAACTCTTGCAAATGTTGTTGCGCATTATCAAACATCAAGCATTAGCCAGCCGTGTTTACAATGCGGCAGACATTCCTCCAGTGGCCAAAATGTTTGATTTCCCCCAGAACCGATGGTCAAAACACTGAACTTTTCCGTCGCTATCCGCGCCGTCTTTGAGGGTTTAAATCCCCGCTCTTCCAGCATGAAAGCGAGAGATGAAAACACACTCTCAAAGTCCCACGTCAAATACAAAGTTAAGGGCAACAAGGGTGGAAATAAACAGATTTGAAAAAGCAATCAACATTTCCCTAAAGCTCAGGAGCTGATTTGCATCAGATTCAGAGATCATGTTTTATTTATCAGTAATCACAACCAATCAGGAGAGAAATTAATCAATGAAAGCGTTAGCGGGAGTGATATCCGGCCATCTGGGGGTCACACTTATCTCGCCTTCAGCCTGACACGCCGCCTCACTCCCGGGCACCCGCTCTTGCCCTGATCCGCCCCCACCCGCTTTCCACTGGGCTTGTCATGGGCTCATATTTAGGTGACTGATTTTTTTTTTTTTTCTCCAATGAGCTCTAAGGAACTCCATATGGCCAGGATCAAAGGTGTTGCTGGGTGCATGGTTCTGCTTTATTGCCAGCCGCTGCTGTTAATTAGAAAACAAGATCAGAGGCAGTATTAAAATCCAATTAAATTGATATGAACAGATTGCCAAGTGATGTTCGCTAATGTATAATTGAGCACCATGCAAATTTCAGTGGCTGCCTTTTGTTTTCGCATGTCTCTTCGTCTATCTCTCTTGCACAGAATGAGCAATGGAGCTTGAAAGTTTTTTTTTTTTTTTTTTTTTGGCTTCTGCTAAAGATAAACAAGTTAATGCTATGAGATGGGGGCACCGCTTTCATCAGTTAAGCTAAAGCGATACTTTCCCTGGTGCTACGGGGCTGCTGGCTAGGGGGCAGAGGGGCAAGGAAAGAGAGAACCGACCCCACAGGGATAGAGATTTGAGAACGCCTGTTTGAACATGCCCACAGGACAGGCTGGAGTGGATCAGGGACTTAAAGCGAATCATAAGGCGAAAGCCGGCGGCATATCTGTATCCGTTTTTATCATCAGGTGAGGTGGCATTTACTTGCATTGATAATTACACCGAAACCAATCTCAGGTGGATTCTGATCAATCTCAGAGTAAAATGATAGGTGGTGTGGTGTTCAAGGCCACGCTGTCATATTCAGGTCTTGATGACAATACTTTGATTTTATAATAAACTTGATTTCTGTTCACCTAACAGACCCTGTAAAACTGAAAGGTAAAAAGGTCTCTTGTCTTGGATCATCTACAATATCTTAAAGCACACTGAGCACAAACTTAAATGACACCGATTGAGTAATAGGACAAAACAGATTTAAAAAAAAAAAAGACTAGAAAAATAAGTAATAAAAAATAAGGTTACACTTTATTTTAAGGTGATGTAGTTACATTGTACTTACTCAAATAAGTACTGAGTAATATTAATTAATTAACTTACTATAGAGTTACAGTTAGGGTTTGGTTTAAGGTTAGTTACCTGAATTATACATTTACTGTTATTAGTAGCATGTAACTATGTTGCCTTAAAATATAGTGTTACCAAAAATAATGCAAGCAATTGTTTAGAATTAATCTGTTCAACATGTTCAGAGGTATTCATCTGTGTTTGAGTACATCTCATGCTTTATTTTCCCTGAAATATTGATTGATATGTATATTTCGAAATGTATCGATACTGAAATATCTGAAACGGTTCCAATACGCCTTTTCTGCAGTATCGATACACCGATACCAGCTGCGTGTTCTCGCTCTCTCTTCTCTTTGACGGCGAACTGACACGTACTTACCTCCTCTGGTGCGTGAGCTTCAGGCTCAACTTCCATAGGAAATTAACTAAAAACGCTCGCTCTGCTCCGCTCGCTTTGCGCCAGTGGACACGCACTGTCACTCGTCTCATTCTCTCCGGTTGAATAGTGCTTGTATTGCGCATAATTTTAGTAATTTGCGCAGGTTTTCGTGCTCGCACCACTGATCTATATAAGTGGTGCTCTCACAAAGCCACTCAAACAGCTCGCGAGAACCAAATTGACTTCTTTTTTTCATGGCCTATTGCTATTAAATAGTCAAATACATACAAAATGATGTCAAAATGCAGAAAACGCATGCTGTGTAACAGTATATTGGATCATCCCTGCAAGCTCTTAAGAAGACAGCAACCCAATAAACCTGCTGCTGTCTGTCATGTTAATCATAGAACAAAAGACAAGAAGAGAAAATCACTTGCTGCTCTTGACTGAAAAACTTTTGTAACTTTTAATTAGGCTATAAGCATCAATCTGTATTTCATTTTTACAATGAAAACTATCCAGTGTTATTTTACATTTGATTACTTTCCTTTCTGTATTATTTCTTACCTTAATACTACCCACCTGAAAAACTTAAAACAAGCAGGGCTTGACATTAACACCCGCTAACCCGCCAATTGTGGGTTTATTACAGCTGTGGCGGGTAAGACAGCCACTCCCACTAGCCACGTTGTCAGGTTGAATATAATTTCAGCCTACAGCCTAATCAAAAGGTAGCCAAGCTCGTCGTAGCACAAAATTACAATCCAATCATAATTCATTATCGATTAACTTGCAGTTAGTAAAGGCGGGATAGGCGGAATCGCGCCGAATGGCAGACAACAGAAGCGCTCTCTCGTGTGCGCTCTTTCTCTCTCTGTCGCATCAGTTCTCCTTGCGCCTGAATAGCCAAATAGATGCACACAAATGTCAATATGTCCATCGTGTGGAGTATCTCGCGTGAACACAGTCAGTTATGGCCTAAGTGGACGTAAACAGTGGGTAAAAACTAGATATGTGTCAGTATATTACGTCCATGCACTCAGCAGCCCAATTAAATACCTGCCCTCCTCAGGTCAAAGTTTGAACTAAATTGTCATATACAATATGCTAGTGCAAGTATATAACAATTAGTTCAAACTTTGACCTGTGGAGGGCAGTAATACACTTAGCAGTGCCTACACTGCCGGAATTCTGATAGAGAAGAAGAAAAAGAGAGCTAGTTCAAGATGAGCATTTATGGTTTAAAAGTATCTAATTTTTCTTTTTTTTTTTTTTTTTTTTAGAAAACAAGCGATGGTTTATCTAGATAAGACCCTTATTCCTTGTCTGGGATCATGTAGAACACTTTGAACTTTGAAGCTGCAATGAAACTGTAATTTTGACCTTCAACCGTTTGGAGGCCAATGAAGAGAGAAGGACATGGACATCTTGGATGACATGGGGGTGAGTAAATTATCAGGAAATTTTAATTTGAAAGTGAACTAATCCTTTAATGTATTAAATAATGAGACCTTTTTGTAGTGTTACCTGTTGTTCTTTATAGCCTAATTCTTTTGCACTTTAATCTGTTTGAAAATTTTACTTTATATATTTTTGTGTATTGTATTATTGTATTTAAAAATTACAAAAAGAGTTCTTAAACCTGTTCTACTATGACAACACTTTTTTTGCAACTTATTTCAATATCGTGATATTATCGTAAACCATGATAAAAGCTTCAGCAATTAATCGCAACATGAAAATTTGATACCATCACATGCCATGTCACGTGCCATATCATATCAAATTTGCCATAGCGGTTTGTTTTTGTTTTTTTGGTGTTCCTAATAATAGGTTCTACTTAAGATGATCTAAAAAAAAAAAAAGAAAAAAAAAAAAAAAAAAAAACACCTTTGAGTCTGAGTCTGTTATCAAACTGCAGATAAAACTGCAGGTGAGATATGAAAAAAGGACATTAAGCAATCTCTTCTCTCTATTTCCTCTCTGAAATCTGTCAATAAAAAGTAGCAAAATATATAAAATATAACAAAATGTACAATAAGCATACTATGAAATACAGTAGCTCACATAACAACATCAGTATTTGAGTACTGCAGTAGTAAATTCTAACCGTATCGGATCGCATTAGAGCTGCTTTGAAAAAAGCTTTGCATTGAGATGCATCATGAAAAGCGTGATACAAACTATATGCAAACTGTATGATTTTGCAATGTCATTAGCGTTACACTTGAGTGTGTCGTGTGCTATTTTTTTGAGCAGGGGTGAAAATCTTTTTGAACTGGGAAATCTTACAAGATTGATTTTGTCGCTAAAAACCTTACAAGAAGGTTTTTTGCCTTTGAAACTTGATGTGTGAACTAACAAAAGTGTGTTCCCAAACAAAGGGAGACGTTGTTAAGTCTGAAAATGGGATCACATGACACATTGTTTCTCACATGCCTTCACACCTTCAATGACAATGTGTTGTCTTCCTGTTGGTGACACATCCTGATTGCGCGTGCGTTTGTACATGCTAGCATGCTTTTATACATAGATCATGTCTACATGCATACATTAGTATATGGTTTCATTTATATGCAAATTCACTACAAAAACACACCACAAGAAAAACAACGTATTCCTGACAAACAGCACAATTTCCAGCGCTTGTGCCTAATCAATAGACATCCTACATCACCACGGTGGTGACAAAACTGTGACGGAGAGGAACTAATAAGGAGCATTGTTCGCTTGTGAATGACATGACTGCACTGCCTGGAAACGTGCACTTCAGCGAGCCGGGCTACCGATGCTCCGAGGCCCCGAATCTGACAGGGGGTACCGGGAGCGCGGAGTGGCTGCAGCTGTTGGTCTTTGTGTACGTGTCCCTCCGCCCCCAACGTCAGCTGAAAGGTCCTTGCAGTCAAGTGAATAGCGGGCGAAAAAATTCCTTCATTCCCACAAAATAGCACGCTAATGTCAGGAAATAAAACTCGAGTATCGGAAATTGCGCCAAAAGCTTCACCGTAAATTGCAGATAAAGGGAAATATGCTTTTTTATGAATAGCAATAAAAAACCTCAATAATTTGCAATAAAAGGGATATGTGAAATATGTAAAGGGATTGGTGTGGCACAGGAGCTCGGAGACAGGGGTGGCTTTTTTGGGGTGGGGGGAGGGGAGGGGGTTGAGTTCGGCTTTGAGAAAGTCTTTGAGAGCAGGGGTTCTGATTGAGGAATCAGTGCTATTCACGTGAGGTTTAAATAAACCAAATCTGGCCCAGGAACTGTCTGTAATAAATGAAAAACATGATTGAAGAAACTCAATGTATTCATCTCTTCAGATTGTCCAAGGTACGAGCTCTAATCAGACAGATTGTGAAGGTTTTGTTTTTAAAAAAAAACAGGTAGAACATTAGTCTCGCACCATTTCTAAAGCATAGTTTAGGGATTAGTTCACCCAGAGAATGAACATTTGCTCATTATTTGACTCACCCTCATGTTGTGCCAAACTGTTTTTCTGTGACAAAATGCAAAAGGAGTAGGCTATTTTTCAATTTTTGAATTATGCAACATTCATAGCGACCACATACAGTATGTAAATCTCCACAAAGAAATGCCATAAAAGTAGTCCATATCACTTGTGCACTATATTTCAAGACTTCTAAAGCCATACGATACATTTCTGTGTTCATTTCATCAAAAGAAATGAAATATTGTGGCTATGATGCCAGCTGGATGTAAAATACAACAATAAAGTCTCGTCACTAAACGTCACACCAAATTTTATTTGAAAGCTGAACTAGAGGGGAACATTTTCTGTGTATAACAATGTAATTTTTTAGTCTGTCTTACACAAAACTATTGTATGGCTTTAGAAGACTTGAAATATGTCACATAAATTAAACAGACCACTTTAAAGGTGGTTTTACAGTGATTTTTGGAGATTAAAAAACAGAAATGTTGTTGTATTGAATATTAATGACAAAGTAAGACAAAGTTACAATTTGAATTCCTTTAAAATCACAAAAAGTGACCAATTTTATGACAAATGCAAAAATTACCACAGAACTCTGTATTCAAATACAATAAGTAACACTACCAAAGAGCGTGATCACCAACAAAATGATGTAATCAATGATATCTCAGTGTTTGTGAGATGTCACAGTACATCACCTAAACCCCTTCCAAACCTCTCTGCCTCTGCCTCAGCGTGCATTTCACACGCATTAATGTATGACTGTAACATAACTGTCCGGCCATTACCACTAAATTATGCACTGGAAAATTCTCTCTTTATTAAAGTCATATTTCGCAGTGGCAGATGGTTCCACGCTGAGCTGAAGCAAGGAGCATAATTAAACGCGACACTTTCCCCTGATCCAGTTTCCAGAGCAGGCCTGGGTGGTGGGGCGTTCGCTGTGGAGCTGTGCATTGAGTCTAGTACCTAGATCTGCCACCTCTGTCACTGGCTGTTAACATCCGGAAAGCCATATATGTGTGTGCTCCTTTGTTGGGATATAAATGCCTATACGTGTATGTATGCTTATGCGCCAAGTGAGTAGCATACATACAATACAATACATACAATACATACATACATACATACATACATACAATACATACATACATACATACATACATACATATAAGTGTATGATTGAATTTTTTTTTCTTTCTATAGTGTGTAAAAATAAATTTTGGTAACACTTTACGGACCCACTTTATATTAAGTGGCCTTAACTACTATGTACTTACATTTAAATTAATCATTTGATACAATGCACTTATTGTGTACATACATGTTTTTACATTGTACTTATATTTTAAAAACACCTGCATGTAATTACATATGTAATTCATTTCTGTAATTACATTTATAATTACACTGTTGACCCATCCCTTAACCCTTACCCCTACCCTTAAACCTACCCATACCACCAAAGCTTTCCCTAACCTTACCCATACCCCACCTCAATAGCAGCAAAAGTGTTTTGCAATTCAATATGAACCAAATAAGTACATTGTACTTATTTTTTTGATGTAAGTACATAGTAAAGGCCACTTAATATAAAGTGGGACCCACTTTACAATATGGTCCCATTAGTTAATGCATTAACTAGCATATCTTTGATAACAGTTAATAAAAACACAACAGCTCACTGTTAATTGATGGTTGTCATTGTTTAAATAATGTATTAGTAAATTTCAAAATTAACATTAACTAAGAGTAATAAATGCTTGAGAAGTTTGTTGTTGTTGTTGTTATTTCATGTTAACTAATGTAGTATACTAATGTTACTAAATGGTACCTTAATGTAAAGTTTTACCAAAATATGTATAAATATACATCGCATATTTCATCTCTGTGTATCTTTCAATCATGCAGCAAAATTTTACAATCTAGTAATTTATTACAAGGTCTCTAAGGACTTTTCCTGACCATAGACTTGCTCAGAAATAAGCACAGAAAATGAATCACTTTGAATCATTCATTTGTAATCAACAATTGAGTATTTTACTATATTTGAGAGCTATGACCCTTTTAGCTTACGTCATAAGATATAAACTCTGTTGGTCCTCTGTTTTTGCAAATGTTTCAAGGCCGTCACTTGCACAATCTAAAATAGATCATTTAGGAGTGTATTTACAATAAAACACACCTCCTTCAGCAGTAAATTAGAGGTATTTATGCAGCTTTCTAAAATAATTGCTTCTAAATAATGTCAAGCAGCTCCCTGGATTAAATTTCCCACCAGAGTTAAGAACTTCCATAGACGCAACACTTTGAATAATTTGTTTTGATCTGTACATATCAATGTTACCAGCCTAATGAGCTACTGTTACAGCATGTACAGGAAGCTGATTAACAACACAGCGGTTAAATTGTCTGCACTTCCTTAAAACACGTCAAGACTAATATATATACATCTCAGGTGTTATTGTTTAAACATATACATTTATCACAGTTTACCTCACATATTCCTAATGCAGGACCATTATATCATTATAATAAAAACTACAGAAAAAAAAAAAAAAATAACACTGACTTTTTTAAAAGCACTTTTCAAATTATAAGCTAAAATCAAATACAAGGAAATATCAAACTTGCAAAATGATTAAAAATGGTTATTAGATACACAAAGCATCATTCACAGAGCAACCATGCCTTTTAGTCTCGAATCTGTATTCGTTTAGTATAGTTTGATATAAAAAAAAAAAAGTGTGCTCAACACTGAATGTAGATTATAAAAAAAATACACTGGACATTTAAGGCCCTGATATACTTCAAGCAAAGTTCTTTTTCGTTCTTCGTTTAGGGGTAAGACGAAGTTCAAAATACGTGAGCAGCGACAAACTGTAATCGAACAGCCGCCCACACTGCTGGTTATGCCCGTTTCACACTGCAAGCTTGAGCGCCGCGCGAGTATATCTTCACTGCAGTCGCAGAGATGAGCAAGCATTCACACTGGAAGCATTTGTACGGCGTCACAGCAGCGTCTCCAAGCTACATATAAAGTGAGCATTTGTTTTATAAGTTGGTCATTTATAAACTTGATAGTCTTGAAAGTTTGTTAACATGGGGAGGTGTACAACATTCACATCTAAACGTAAAAAATAAATAAATAAATAAAAGCCTCAAGTCATCCATCCCAAAGCGTGCGCAAAATATTCGTATTCACATAAACACAGTCGGTAATGTCTTAGGTGAAAGTAATCAGTTGGATGGGGATAAAAATAAATAAAATATCGACGTGAATATATTGGACCAGTCTATCAGGTCTTAAAGTGACAGCAGCATAATATAGCCTACCTGCTGCTGTCCGTGTCATTATTGTTAATCAAACACAATGTAGAATATACAGTGTTTAATTTTTACATTTGATTACTTTAATAAATATCTGTAGTATTTCATTAGTATAGACCTACCTGAAAATTTTAAAGCACATTTCATTTGTATCTTTGATCTATTGTATTTACTTGTCCTGTTGCTTGTAATTAGTAACCGTTTATAAGTTTCTACTCAAATTAGGCTAGTTTTAGTTTTTGCTGTGTAATTTTTATTAATAAAGTAATATTTATTTTTCCTTTATTTTATTTTTATACTCTGAATATTGCTATAGCTTTTTACTATTTGAAAACATGGATCCATACATTAAACTGCCAATAAATGTAACGTCGTGTTAACCATAAATACATTTAAAATGCTAACATGTCAAATAAACATTTATTTTTTGACACAAATGAAAACAAGGCTATTTAGGAATAGAAATACAGTGTGTTCAATGGATTTTACCATGGTTTAGCTGACAAAAAAAATCTTTCCAAAAACCCTTTTAGTAGACAAAAACTCCATAAAACAGTTTTGAAAGTTATTTTGATCTATGACCTTTATGCACACTGCATGCTATTGTAAGTGCCCAAGGTCTGTCCTTCAGTCGTGTTCTCATTCACGTAAAATTCAATATAGCCTGACCAAGGTCTATAGCCAACCACCTGTCATATAAAACCAACACAAAACGTACAGCCACAAACCTTTTCAGATCCCTAAACACTGTTCCCATTCACCAAAGTAACCTGGTTACCAGTTGAATTTATATCAATTGATACAGTAAAGTCCTCAACTATAGTTTTTTCACATTAGAAAAGGTGCTTCAATTTAGCAATGTCACCTTACGGAAGACATGTCAGCCATAACTTCCATTATATGGTGATACTATTTTCAATCCAGCAGGATACCATTAATGGGATGATGTGAAATCAAAAAACATAGCATAACATCATAAGAAACTGACTTAATGACATACAGTAATTTTTATTTGGACTCAAACTCGGCCCTTTTTGGACTCACTCGATTGGTTAAAGACTCTGACTCAAATAAAGTGGACTAGAACCCAACACTAATATCACAAAATGTTTTATGCAGAAGTGCAGAATGAAGGAAGTGCAAAGGGAAGAACATGAGTGCAGTAGCAAGGGAGGAAATATGGGATGAAGGAAGCCCAAATGCTACTGTGTAACATTAATAATTGTGTTTTTGTGACCCGATTCCTGACTTCCACGTTGCGACGCCACTTTAGCAGCTTGAAATTTCCAGGTGGGAGCCTTGTTCCAAGTTCATATTTTTCTAGTATAATGACACCCACAAAACACCTTAAAACACCCTCTATACAGAGCAGAACATTTTGTGTTATTTTCTGCTCATTTTGTGTTTTTACATACTGAGTGAGACACTTGCTTCTTAAACACAGCTACCGGCAGGCAGAGATGAGAAGAAAATAGAAAAAGATAAAGAACTCTCAGACAGAGGATATGACACCTAATTGGCCCAGATATCACAGCATGAAATATTCATGATGTGATATAAAAAAGGAGGACTTTTAAAGAGAATATGGTTTGTAATGATGAGGTTACAGCATTTTATCTGGCCTTTGACTGCTGTGAGCTCCACTGACACAGTTACTAAGAGCACACACGCTGCCTCCCACCAGATCCACATGTGTGTGCGCGTGTGTGTGTGTGTGTGTGAGATGCCTGCATTAAACTGCTGTCAGCACTGAACATAACCCACGACAGGTGAACTCTGGCTGATTAGTATATTAACATCATCCATTGCTTCTCATAATATGAGTCATAGTACAAGAAAATAAAAATGCTGTGTTGAAAGGGTTATTACAGGTGAGTGAGTGCAAGATACGCCCACCATTTAAAATGACTACAGCAAATGACGTTTCAACAGAAGATGAGACTTGCAACTCATAACCCCTTTTCCATCCACTGAGATTTAGAGAATAAAGAATAAATTACAAAACCTTAATTTAACCTACAGTATGTAGGTTTCCATTTTTCATTATTATTATTATTATTTTTATTTTTATTTTTAAATACTTTGTAAAGAAATTCAATTTAAAGGGCTAGTTCACCCAAAAATGAATATTCTGTCATTACTCACCTCATATCACTTAAAACCCAGAAGACTTTCGTTAATCTTCGGAATTCAAATAAAGATCTTTTTTAATCAAATATGAGCAATTTCTGTTAATGACTGCTACGCAACTACCACTTTGACGCTTAAAAAAGTTTCTTAAATAGATCGTAAAATTAATCCATATAAATAGAGAGGTTTAGTACAAATTTTCTGAAGAGACAATGCTTCACATGATGAACAGATTGAATTTTATCCAATGCTTTCACATATAAACATTCATCAACTCACACATCAGATATGGTAAATGCATGCCTACTTGCCATGCAAGAACCAATAAGGTTCATTCTTGTGTGTTACGCAGGTTTGTTTGTTGAGGTTTGTTCTGACGCACAAAGCAAGAACAGTTCTGTTTATGTTCGTTGACCAATGTTTATATGTGAATAAAGTTTTTTTTTTTTAAATCTGTTCATCATATAAAGAGTTTAATGATCTCTTTATGAACTTTTTGAAGCAACAAAGTGGTAGTTGCATGGACTGTCAATGGAGGGACAGAAATCTCTCATTTCTCATCTCTCAGGTTTCATTTAAAATACATCCACATCTGTGTTTCGAAGATGATTAAGGGCCAGATTTACTAACAGCTTGCGCCAGCACAAACCCTCTTCTGGCATTAAAAAACTACTGTTGGGATTTACTAAAGACACGCAGTGCAAAATTAGCGCTTAAAAGGTGTGGACTGAGTTGTTTTCGCGGTTGACCTTACTGCATATGCATTTGTAGGAGTTTCCCTTTCAGACAAAATATTAGATACATATCGTTTCAAAGCAGCTTTACAGAGAATGCATGTCAACATTACAATTTAGAGAATCTGGCATCGGAGGTGACTGTCCAATGTATGTGGTTTCAGAAATGTACATATAATCATGCAGTTAGCTAACAAAGTAATAATTTAGGCAATTTAATTTACAATCACTGTTAGCAGTTTAATTGAAGGCAGAGCCAATGAGCTGCTGGAAATAATGAATTACATATTAACAATATGGGATATATAGAAATTTGGGAATGTGCATTATTTAACGGTCAAAAAAAAGCATGTCTTAACCCATTTTGCGGCATGACTGTAATTGTTGCTGCTGGGAGGAGACACCGCAGAGAACAGAATGCACGTGGTAGAAGGGAGAAAATATTTTTCACTCTTATTAATTTCTTTGTAATGACAGAGGAATATGTTATCCAAATATTGTTTGCCAAGCCATATATTATATACACACATGGGCGACATTGGGGGGGGCAGTTGCCCCCCCATATTTTTCCCGTTGTGAGCCGTCAGTCAGCTCCAGTCCACTACAATTGGAGTGGTTAAGGCCCGGGTATATTTCATTTCCCGGGTACCGCTCCCGCACACAGTTGAGCGCAAGCCTTTCAAAGATACTCCTTTGCCCGTGAACGCGGAAAGACACAAAAAACGTGGCCACTATTCAGAGAGTCATAGTCACACAGTCTAGTAAACATTTCTGAAAACACATGAGAAACATCATGAGACATGAGACATGCAGTACTGAACATTGAACGGTCCATGCATGTGGATTTGGATAAAAAAGGTAATCGCTTTGATGAAATAAAAGTTGTTGGAGTTATTGTAAGTACCCAAGGTCTGTCCTTCAGTCGTGTTCTCATTCACGTAAAATTCAATATGGCATCTAGCCTGAGTTGGATAGCTTAGGCTACTCCTCATTTAAAAAAACAACTTGTTTAACAAAATACTTCTCGATTCATGAAAAAAAAAAAATTCTCACTTAAATTAATCGTCTCTAAGAGGATATGCTCCGATGCAGCGACAGATGCCAAAAGCTCAGTCATTTTTTACTTTCAGTTTCTGTAGCAGCCGCGGCTCATGGGCAGGTGGGGCAGAGCCTCACCAAAATATTCATCCTAACATATAGGCCAACCTCTATATACACTGAATTAATAATAAATTATAAATGTGTTCAGCATTCTGCAACAAATATTTTTCAGATTTTCTAGACTATTTTAGGTCGTAAAGTGAGCAGGATATTAAAATGTAGCGCATGGATTCGGCAGGCATGTATTCATAACACTAAGCGGGGCAGCCGGCCTCAGAGCCCTTCCCAACTCTACAGCGTCACACAACTTTCCTATGTCAATCTGTGGTATAAAATGGAACTGCAGCACACTCTCATAGAGAGCCATTGTGGCAGATTTCTGGCTGCCCCGCTTATTTCCACGTTAAACACACCTCACGTACACCTCGCTCCAGACCAAGACGATATCAGTCCGCTTCAGATATGTGTCTGCATCAGGTCAGTAACCGTTTGGCATTTCTGTTCTGAAAATAGACATGACTTTTTTCCTCACTCGAATTTCTAAATAACCATTCTAAAACAATATTCTAAAACGACATTCGGAAGCAATAAATACTACAATTCTAAGATTCGGTGTCGTGTGTACTAAAGTCTGTCAATCATCATTAGAGCGCCACCCTAGGCTGAATAACGCAAGGCATCCGAATTCTGCCAAAAGTGTGTCTGATGTGTTCAGCGATTAGAATATAAAGCGAAATAGTTATCATAAACTAGCGCTAAGACCCAGAATCTGCCCTACCTATATTTATGGCCAGAAGCCGCTACTGTTGTCTAGTCAGGTTTCTTCACCCGCATACTCTCACACAAAGTTTGCACATTGTGTGATATCAACTGGCTCGCCTTTATGGTTTAAAATGGTTTCAATATTGCGACGTTGCATTTTCTTTTTCACCAGTTGCTCGCAAAATGATGGACACTGATTCACATATCGTCCACGTCATTTGCCGTGATAATAAAATTAAGTGAATTATTAAATACATGAGTAAATAAACAACAAGCAATCTTAAACTTGTTTGCTTAAAACTTCTGCAAATAATTTGCTGATGCAGGTAAAAAAAGATGTTTTGTACCTGCAAAAAAAAATAATAATAATAATAAAAAAATTATTGTAAAAATAAAAAAAATCTTGCCCCCCCAACTCGAGAGTCAAATGTCGCCTATATGTGTGTTTGTATATATATATATATATATATATATATATATATATATATATATATATATATATATATATATATATATATATATATATATATATATGTGTGTGTGATTACATGTAACAAGTTGCACCTGTGTCAGCATCAGCTTTACTAATTTTCACCGCTCGTTAGATTGCGGTGGTCATTATGTAATTGATTCTGACTGCGTCTTTTTTTTTTCCACGCGCAATCACGTGCAAAACTTGCCACTCCCATCGGCGCATTTGTGAAATTGCGCTCATGCCAATTCCCTTCTTTGAAACGACATGAGAAATGACATTAATAACAATTAATTGCATCTGAATATGAAGATAATTCAAGACATTAAATTATTGTGGCAGACAAAAGGCATTGAATATGCACTACAAATATAACTTTAGAAGTCTTTATATATAAATATAATAATATAAATAATATACATATATAATAAATATAATAATATAATAATATAAATAATATATAATATAATATACTATAAAATATAATAATATAATATAATATACATATATAATAAATATAATTAAACCAGATATATATTATAATATAGAACAGAATTTTCAATCACAATATTACGAATATTGCATCTCAATATTACGATCACTGAAGACATTAAAGACCCCTCTGGTGAAAATTATAATTATATGTGGATAATTATATTTTATATGTCTATGTGGTGTTTCAAATATGCTTTAAGACAAACCATGTGCAAATTCATCAGTCAACAGCATTGCTGAGTAATTTCTCCTTAAAACTGCAATAAAATAAAGACAGTCTTAAGACGCGGTTTGAAATCGCCCTTTTTCTCTACATCACAAATATGTCGTAACCAATCCCGTCAACGTGCGGGGCAGGCTTTAGCGTATCATTAACTATGCTGCGGAGCAGGGGGGTCTCAAGAGAAGCCAGGATATCCAACTATATTTATTTTCCTGCTGATATGAAAAATGGTGTACATTTAGCAGTATAGCGGGTGAATTACGTATATGTTATATATTACAATGTTAAGATGAACTATATGCGTTTCTCCACTGACGTTCTAAGTTGTTCAAAACGTTTCTAAGGATGCTGATTTTTTAGAAGGCAGACTGAGGCCCTGTCCCAAATGGCACCGTAAACCCTTACGGTCTTCCTCTGAGTCCGCACTTTCACGACGTAATGCCGCTTTGACTGCCTGGTACAGTCCTCTGTGTAGCTCACAGTCTTGCAGGATCAACAGAAGTGTGCATCAAGGGCACATAGCAGCCGCAAAGGGGGCGCTCACGAGCACCCTTCTTTAAGCTTAAATGAAGAATGGGACACCCTATGGTCTTGTAGACTTAACGGACACACGCACGCAGCGGCCATTGTAAGTCCATAAGACCGAAAGTGCACATGAAGTGTGCCATTTGGGACAGGGCCTGAGATGGCGAACAGGAACATGGGTTGTGTAATATTAGCAATACATTATTAGCTGTTCGATAATCTAGTCAAGCAAAAGGCTAATCATATTAATTACTGTTATCTGTTCAACGTTGTAGAGAGTGATACATAAAACGCATTACCATTCTGAAACATCAACTTGTAGACGAGCCTGAATAATTCACTCTTCCTCTTCTACTTCAGAATCAGTTTCTGGTTCAAACATATATGGCTAAATTAAATCAGTATTTCCACTTGCCATTTTTCTTGCATTTGCGTGTTTATGACTCCCAGTTCGGCCATTATAACTCGTAATTGTGAGTTTATTTCACAATTCTGAGGGGAAAAAAGTCAGTATTGCGGGATAAATTGCAATTCAGAAAAGACAGGATAACGAGTAGGCTATATCTCACAATTCTGTTTTTCTTTGTAAGAAACGTGAGATATAAACTCAGGTTTGCGAGAAATAAAAGTCAGAATTGTGAGACATAAACTCGAAATTAACTTTTTTTTTAATTCTTTTATTTCGTGGCTTCCATAGACTGCTACTGCTCAACTGTCATTTTCTGCAACCAGGTAGGCTCCGCCCATAAAAAAACATCATCGCCGTTTGCAAACACCAAATTGGTCTATATACACACACACACATTTTATATAATCATATGTAGCAAAAGACAATAATTGTCAATAATTGTTATTTATTTATATATCTAATTACAATTAATTAATGCATTATACTGCCAGTGCAAATCTTCAAATAAACCCCTAGCATGAGAACACTTGCATTACCAACACTATATTTTGTTTAAATTGGTCACCATTGGTTACGTCTCTCTGCTCCCCAGCACTTACAAGATAGTACATCTCTTATCTTTCCAAGAAAGCCTTGAGAACAGCTATGAAGTACAGAAGTATGGCTGGAGTGGCCTCTTACTGCCCTTTGCTCAGAAACACCCATACAGTAGCGAGAATACAGAAACACACATATACCCTCAAACACAAACACACACACACACACACACAGGCACGCTAACAGGCATCTCAGGAAGCCAATGAGCCAGTGCCAGTGCCAGGGATCCGTGCGGATGCCAGACTGCCCCCTGCTGTAGTAATCTGGAAGAATTACATCGAGAGGAGTGAAAAGAGTGTGTGAAAGTGTGTGTAGCATTTGTGTGAGTGAGAGAGAGACAAAGAGACAGGCAAAGAGACAAAGCAAGAGAACGGGAGAGAGAGAGAGAGAGAGAGAGAGAGAGAGAGAGAGAGAGATTTTTTATAAGGATATAAAACTCATATAGGGCTTGTCACTTGTGTGTGGCGTGCTCTCCGGGTTCTGCATCACAATGAATGACATCACACTCACACAAAAAGGATCTGGCGATGGGCGCATTAGAGTCCTTTGTGAGTGCAGACCTTGGCACATTTCACCTTAATGAGTGGCTTCCAGCTCCGCTCTACTCAATAGTCTTCTCGTTTTTTTTCTTCTTTTTTTTTGTAATGGATTGCTTTTATGATTTGCCTGAAACTGTTGGCTCGTGCCTCACGCTCTCTGTGTTACCGGCTTGGCCTTGGTCAGCCGCAAAAACGTGTGAGACCAACATTCTCCCCAGTCGTGCCACAGAAAAGAAAGATGGGGAGGGGGGGAAAAAAAGAACTATTGAAATAAGAGAGAATAAAATGGAAAACCAAAATGGTTTTGGTGCTTTGTTTTATCTGTGAGTAATTAAATCCATTTTCCCCTTTCCTTTCTTCCATTTTTTCTGTAAAACCAACACTTGTAAAATTTGGCCACATAATTGTCTGCATGGTAGACGCAACTGCAGCCAAACTATACCCATAGGACTTTGAGCTGCTGACATCCAAACCATTTTGTAATGGAATGTATCGGAATGAGCTCTGAGCTGGATATGACGACGCTAACAATGCATGTAGATTTGAGAGCATGTCCCTGCCTTGTAATCTTTCCCGAACCATGCTGCATCCATTTCATTACACCCAAATAATTCTTAAAGCTTAGAATATGGCACCACGTATAAAATCAGTACAGACTTGACATTAAATGTATTATAACTGAAGAGTTAAATAAGAAAAACTGAACTTCCTCGCATTATTTTATTTATTTATTAAATTTTTTTGCATGTGGTGAGTTTATTTATTCAAATACCCACAATTCCTGCTACAAGAGTCACAAGGGCCATTAGCGGCCACTGCGAGAACCTGACAAGGGCAGTCTGGGAAACACAGCCCCGACTGAGTCACTATCCGGACAGCCCCACCATTTCTACCTGACACTGATTTCTTCATCTGACAGTAATTTCAACCCTTACAGTTAATGAATAATGGAGTGAATGTGCTTAAATTCTGCAGACAGAAGTCAGTTTAACATAACCACTGCCATCAGCGCTGACATTAATTGCTCCCTAATTCTGGCAGTCGTGGCTCTGAGAGGCCTGGAGGAGAGAGTAAGTGCATGAGTAGAGAATGGATATAAGCCCTTGACATGCAGGGAGAGTGACAGTGAGGGGTAGTAACTCGCAGGACGAGGAAAGGCCCTGCGAGTCCAGCGAAGAAACCCTGTCTGCCACGCCAGCTTCGGAAAAGTGGGCGGAATTGCTGTTGACCTCCACACTTTCTTTTCGATAAGTGCTCTTTAGTGATCCAGAGGTGTGGTGGCTCTGGTACGCTCAATGTTGAGAGCCATCAGGTGAACTGGACAGGTTGGAGAAGTAGAATTATTAATAATGGCACTGCCATCTTGAACATTTATAGGAGCGCATAGCATTGCTTGAGAAGAACAGTTAAAAGACTGGCCTTTTAAAAAAAAATACATACAAATAAAAATAATAATAAATAGACAAAAGCTTAAGTTTACATCGTAGTCATGCTGAATTGCTACTAAAATATATGCACTACTGTTAATGAGTTTAGGGCTAGTGTGTGCGTTTTTTTTCTTTGAAAGAAATGGATTATTTTATTCAGCAAGAATGTATTAAATTGATCAAAAGTGATAAAAACAGCACTACAAAAGATTTCTATTTCAAACAGATGCTGTTTTTCTACTTTCTATTCCAAGAATCCAATGTATGATGGTTTTCACAATATAAATATATATAAAAAGTTATATTAAGCACCACAAATGTTTTCAACATTGATACTAAATAGAAATGTTTATTGGGCACAAAATCAGCATATTAGACTGATTTCTGAAGGATCATGTGAGACTAAAGACACAGTCATGGCTGCTGAAAATTCAGCTTTGACAGAAGAATAAATTATATCTTAATTTTTTTGATCAAATAAATAAAGTTATCAAGCATTATAGGACTTCTTTAAAAATATTTTTAAATAGGTAGTAATATATAGAAGACATAAATACAAACAATGACAGACAGAGTTAGAAATATACATTAGAAATATACAATATACATAATCATGGTGTTCATGCCTTAACACTGAAAGACTGCATTAATAGACATGAAGCAATACAATGTGTGCCACTAACTGACTTACAAGCAGTGCTTGTAGGAGAAACACTGCGCCTTATGAAGGATTCAGTGCCCTCAAATGTAAATGAGGTAGCCGTCGCTTTTGTCCTCTTCGGTTGATACAAGGGAAAAGAGCAGCCACTGTGGCCCCCTTCTTTCATCTCCACCACACAAGAGGTGGCGGGTGACATCGGCTTCCTGTCTAATTACTGGAGAGCACTATGTCTGGCCGAAAGGACAGGTCTTGTGCCATTACAGACGTCCTACTCCAGGCCACTTCTCACACTCTTTCTTCCCTTCCGTTTCCCCCTCCCAAGGCTTTCCACTGTCAACTCCTGCTATTCGCTGCTCCTTTACTCGGCCATTAAGACTGGCCCCCGTCCAGGCCAGATCTTCAGACAAAGGTCTCTGACATGGCCATATGCAACCCAGCCAGTAGCTACAGGGCTGACAAGAGAGAACTTTCTTGCATTTAATGACCCATCGCCATGGTCGGTTCCTGAAACGTCATTGGCCTTTAATGACTGCACGGGGCAAACTAAAGTCAAAAGGCAATTTTTTTTTTGAACGAGACGGACTTTTACCATAAAAGCGTATGTCTTTTCAGGAGGCATATTCACATCCGCTACATTTGCACTCCATGTGGCATGGCAATTATGCATAATTACACTGAAGGGCCGATGAGACTGGGAGATAACCTCAGAGATACCAAACCCCCTCCCAGCCTCCGGCAATGGACAGCCCTATTGTTTCACAGCCTGGACTGAGGTAGTATGATGCTAGTGGGATGTAGTATTCATTGTCATGACAGCAGGGTTGAAGAAGTTCAAGGTGTTCGTAGAACGAAGGGTTCACATTGGCCCAGAAGCTTCCAATCTGGTGATCCGGGGCCCTTTTGACCTGATCATCTGGTCCTGGCTGTCCAAGCACGTTCACGCTCTGTTTCCTGATACGGTGAGACAAAGGGGCCAAGATACAATCTGACTGCTAGTGCGTGCTGAGCAAGCCCAAGTGATTATCAAGCCCCCAGAGCACCTCAAACACCCTGTTTACACCTGTTATTAAGATCCGTTTCAGGTGATCTGATCGCAAGTGGACAGTGTTAAATACAAATGTAAACCAGGTCCTGAAACTTTTGTGATTCGATCAGTAATGTCGGATTGGATCACCAGTGACGGAATTTAAAGAGTTGGTTCACCCAAAAATCATTACAAGACTGTGATCTGGATTCAAACACAGACACGATGACAATGATTACAAATGACAACGATTAAGCTATGTCTATTAAACCTTTGACAAGTACGATCACAGTGGAAAAATGGTTCACAAACCCTTTTGTTGCAACCACACAATATTTCTGTTACAGTAATTCAAATTATCACAAGTACTGGGATAAATGTTAATAGATCGGATATAAACACTGATGTCTATGGTGGCGATCAGAATAGAGTAAATCACCTTTCGAAAATAAATTGAAGCTTCAAATAACGATTGTATCGATTAAACTGTTACTAGTTGACAACAAGTGACAAAATTAAAATTATTTGTCACTGAATCATTCATGCAAGAGATTAGTTCAAAAATTATTCATCCAATAATGAAACAAGTAAAGTCTTTATGAGCAAGTCATTGAATCATTCATTCATTCATTCAGACTGAATTTTGAAAATCCACATTAAGAATGTTTTTATTTAGTTGCCTATTTAGATTAGAACCCAGAACCTCTGGCACACTTAAAAATTCTATCACCAGTCCATTGGGACAAACAAATTCTTAAATGTGGCTTTACGTATTTATTTACTAATGTAAATACTCTCGAGACTAACAATATATTGTATTATAGTAGTCGTAAGGATGAAACCATCACATTAAACATGAGTTCTATGTCAATAAATTTTATGCATTTATTATTTTACATTTCTGATATGCAGTCTCCACAACCATTTTGTATCGAGAACTGGTTCCATTTTAAAACCAGTACCAAATTTCCAATGAATCATGGATTATATAAGACGTGCACATTTCGACTCCGCTTATTGATTCCTGTGTGCACATTTTAATGTGATTTTAAACCATTCAAGCAAGAAGAGGTGGAAGAGAACTTATTTCAGCAAACGCACGCTGTTTTATGTACTGCACACATCCAAAGTGTGCACACAAAAAGCCACCTCAAATACTGAATTTTCTCTTTTGTGTCTTCTTGCTTAAGAACGGACAAATATACACAAAATTACATCAAAATATCCTCATATAAACAGTCAGTTTTGGCTTAAATCAAAGAGTTGAGAAAAAAAAAAAAAAAACGCATGTCTTACGGCCTTTTGAATCGGTGGATTTGCTTTTAAAGTGGCAGCAGCCTAATAAACCTGCTGCAGTCTGTCATTAATGTTAAAGAACAAAAGAAAATCACTAATCTTGACTGAATAACTTAATAACTAATTTATTTTTATAAAAAAAAAAAAAAAAACACTGCAGTTATTTTACGTTTGATAACATTTGATTTCAATTTCTGTACCTGAACTTTTAGTTGTATTTATTTGTGCTATTGCTAATTTGTTTATTTGTTCTTATTGTATTACTGACTGTTTACTTGTCTTTATTGATGTATGAAATTTATATTAGTTAGTCTAGTTTTTGCAGTGTTTTTTTTTGTTTTTTTTTGGCAAAGGTTCTTCTGAAAATGTTCTTAAGGCTGCTGATTTTTGTTCATATTCAGCTGCAACGTTTTGCAAAAATATTTTTGATTTTTAAATGTTTGACTTTTTTTTACCTTATTGGAATGAAAACTGGGAATCGATAAGAATCAGAATCAATTAGCAGATTCGTAATCACAACAATTCAAACAATGTCCAAGTTTGGAATGACATGAAGGCGAGTAAAAGATAACACAAGTTTTATTTTTGGGTGAACCATTCCTTTAACACCATGTGTAAACAGCCAAAATTACTTTTATTGCTACACTTAATGTTTAAGGCAACTAGACAAAGTGTGAAATTAATACATGGTTATATTACAGTACCTCTCAGTGTAATCTGCCAAACATTTTGTATTTCTCAGCCACAGGAGTAAAAGTAAAACGTGTTTACACAGGTATATTTCATATGCAGAAAGAGTAACACAGTGGCCGGGTCATATTAAAGGGCTAAGCTTTTGCTTTCCGCCCAGTCTTCAGGGCTTCCCGCCAGAGCCAAGCGAACAGCCAAGTTCCCAGGTAGGACAAACAGTACGGCTTCAAGGTGGCACTGTGTAGTCTGAATCAGCGCTCTCCTCACGCCCCGCTGGTCCCCAGGGCACCCACGCCAAGGCTGCTTTCATTTGCACCCACCACCACCACAAAAAAAAAAAAAAAAAAACATGCAGGGATTTGAATAATTCTGCATCGCAGTCACACAACAAAGGTAGGCAGGAGAAAGGGAAAAAAAAACTATGGAAGCTGAAATTTCGCAGGCTTCTCCTCTTTGCTATGCTAAGGCTTAGTGCACAAGCAGCGGGCAACATTTCAGGTGCAGCAGAGAAAGGCTGATAAAAGCAAGCGTGGGATTACACTTCATGACCAAAGACATTCATCTCTCCTTTTTCTTCATTTCTTCTTCCTTTTTTCCCTCCTTTTGTTCAAACGGCATCCTCGGCTTTTCCCTGTCAGCTCATCAGAGTAAAGCCACTCAAGCAGAATGCCTCAGCACTGCTTGTATAATTAGCTGGACATCTCTTTCACCTTGCTGCACTGATAGTGGAGTGTGAGGCTTATGTCCCCTGAGGCATGTACAATCCCCTCCACCCCCACCCATCAGGCCAACCAAAAGTCTTCCTCCACAAGTTACTGTACTGTCCTTTAAGCCCAATGTACACTGTACAATTGCAAGGTTCAAAATTGCAACCGTTTTGGTTGCAAATGCTCCCGAAATTTAATCCATGCAACCTCAAAATATATTTGGTAGCATATGTGCAAGTGCAAATAATTGTTGTGGTGCGACCCGTTTTCTATGCACCCATTGACCAGCCATAAATCGGAAACTGGCTAGTTTTTAGGTTTTTTTTTTTTGGCCGATCTCTATTCCGAAGTTGCACACAAACTGCATTGCAAACATTTTCCAAAAAGTCATTTGTATGAAAATATTACATTCTATAAACAGGACATTAACACAGGCCAGAGACGGAACATGCTGAAGACAGACACAAAGAAGAGAACACAGATGCGTCAGCTGAGAAAATGCAGTATCAGGCACAGCAAGCTCACGGTTCATGATGAGCGAAATATAAGAAAAAAATATAATGAATTGGAGGTCAGTTTATATGAATGTATCTCTAAAGGGAACTGACTTTCTTCAGGAATAGTTTCGATGGCATTTTATTTTCCTTTTATCTCCGTATAAAATAGTGTTTATAAGTGCAGCACTGCTTTGTGAACAGCGGTAACCAAGAAAATGCTATATCACCGCTGTTCCACAAGCGCCATCTACTGACAGAGTGGATTTACATTTAGTCCATCTGCTGTTTTTGTTTTGTGCAGGTGTCTTCTGTATGTAGCATAATTTCACAAGTCTAAAGTCAGACCATTCTGTTTTTACTTTAAATCCTGAAAAAGTGCTTCCCACAGGTTTGAAATATACTTGCGGTGGATAGCGGGGTGGAAAATCCTCCTATTACCCACGGCACAAAAATGGTCTACTACATATGACAAACAACAAATAACATGATTTTTAACAGTATATTTATTTATTGAAATTAAATTTAATTATATAGCCTACTATTACATTTAATTACATACTAATTTTATGCATTATTATGCATTGTAAATTATGTAAAATTACAGCATTAAAAATGGTAGAGTTCTCCTCACTATGTCATATAGAGTCTCTCTCAATAAATGGGACACAGATTTTTCTAGTAAAATTTATATAATGAATACATGTCAAATAAAGTTCTTAGTCTTTTCTTCCTGTGGGAGAGAGTACAATAATTTTCTATGAATTAAATGGAAATCATATTAAATACAATTTATTGTGTAACCAAAATACCATAAAGCCCAGAAGAAAAATAAATAAATAAATAAATAAATAAATAGCGTGCGACTTTTAATTATAAACAAGCCCGAAATACACCGGGACTCTTATTTTGACATGTCTGTACTATTGCGGGCAGATCCTTCAGATGAGAGAGATAAAATATGCATTCTTACAACCATCTAAAACAAAGGCCATAAAGTATATATTATCATAATTCATCAACTCGACTTTAGCAATCGCTTGGCATAAATGTGTGCTATTCATTGATTGAGAATCACTTTGAAGCAGCCTGAAGCACTTTTGAAGCACTGCTGCCTTGTGACTTTGCAACTTGCAGCGCTCTTTGCAAAATATCCACCACGTCTCTGCAGCGCACATGGGAATGCCAGTGGGAGTAAACAGTTCTCGCGCACAGAACGAACAGGTACGAAACGCATAGGGCGAGGGGAGATTTTCCACTAGTTAATTGATCGCGGATGGTTTCATTATCTCGGGCTGATACAAAAGTATAAGAGGATAAAAATAATAAAAAGCAAAAATGTGTCTCCAAATATATCTTGGGCGGCCCGCCCAAGTAAAGTCTATGTGTGGGAAGCACTGTGAAATTATACAATCCAATTTAATTAAAAAACAACTGTTCATGCTACATACGTGTATCTTTGTTTGGATCATAATTAAAATGCAGTGGTGCCTGTAATTTCAAATGGCTACAGATTTTTAGCCTGTAATAGAGCAAATAAACATCAAAAAAATGTGCTTAAACATTAATGGCACAGACTGAAGCACTAAAATCGGGATGCTGTCAATTTAAAGGGGACATCGGATGCCAATTTTCCATGATTCTTTAGGGTCTTCATGAAAAGTCTATATAATTTGATTAAAATTTCTTAATGGTTGTGTAAAAAAAATAAATAAATAAATAAACTTGTCAAAAACAGCTCAGCTCACAGCGCCGTTCACAGAGCCATTTCAGTGCATGTCCCTTTAAATGATAATGAGCTACTCTTCACCCCACCCCTATCTTCCGTGGGCAGGCTGTAAACACAAGGCGTTTCTCAATACCAAGTACGTGAAGTTCAGACTTGCGTCCTTGGTAGTTCGGACTTGGCAAGTTCGACTCAGGAGAACGGACGCAAGTCTGGTGATTCCGTAAATGGGACAGCACGTACTTGATAGCGTCACTCAGGTCGTCAGGCAACGCGTTCATTCATTATCTTCACTGCATGTATAGTATTTATAACAAAACGACATAACTCTGACTCTTTTCGTTTACATTTTAAAAATATTAAACATTAATATATGTGCATACTCTATTTTCACTGTAATAAAATGAAATATGACTTAAAACAACACGGTCTCTTTTTGTTAAAAGCCAGTTTTAATGATCAATAATAGCAATTATAAAAGTATAAGTAATAGGTATAAGAAGCTAAATAAAGAAATAAAGCAAACAATTCAGTCAAACGTACAAAGTCAGCGCTCTAGTAGGCTACAACATTTAGGTTAAATAGCCTAAATATATAAAGCCAAAACGATTTGCCAGGGAACAAATTATAGATTCATGAGACCAAAGATCGCCCGTTATACAAAAGACAAATTATATCATTCATGTTTAACTACTACAGTGACATCAGAGCCAGCGGCAAACGTCTGAAGGATTAGCTGAGGTAAGGTTGTTTTCGGCTGGGTACATGAGCACTGAGCGCCCAGTGATCACCAGGATCTCACAACTCCAACAACGCCAGATCAAATTTTTCAAATAGGTTCTATCTTTATCAATAAACCACAAATTTGAGCTTCAAACCAGTACTTTCTCTCCTGAAAAACTCTTAAAACTACATATCATGACATAACCCATGTAATTTAAACATTTTACTGTACTATTGATGCCTTCTGGTTAGTGCGAGATGAATACTGGGATACCTGGCTGTCTCAAGTCCGCACAAGTCACCTCTCGATGAATCCTCGTTAAAAGGGGCAGATCAAGAACACATCCAGCGATTTTAACTGTACTTGACTAGATGTGAACTTTGAATTGGAACAGTACTTGGGCAGCTACTGATGACATTTCACAAGTCCAAAAGAACACAAGTACAGACAAGAATGCATATTGAGAAGCAAGCTACTATTTGGCAGGTATTGCATTGAACTCACCATTCTTATTCATGCAGTTATAAATGCTCAAAAACGATTAAAATACATTTGAAAATTACTTGTTAGTCATTAACTAACACCTTTATAAACCTTATTGTAGTGTTACCATGTTATCTTAACATAAAATGTACACAGTTTGTAATAAGACAATAATGCATTGTTCATTATAAACGTGCAGTTATGAATTACAGTAAGAAGGTTCTAAACAGAAATTACATATGTTTGTTCAACTGTATTATTTTGATAATGAACAAGCTGTGATGTCACGTTTGCAGTGCTTTGCGGCTTTTTATCATTATAGGGTGGTTGTGTAGACACACTGTCAACACACATTTATGTCCAAACACCATGTAAAAGTGAATTTTGCATCCGATGTCCCCTTTAAGACCGAATGCATGAATACAATATACTGTTACACGTTTTCTTTCTCAACTGTTTACATTCACTTAAGACATAACCAACTGTGTGTATGAGGATATTATACCAAAAAGGTATTTTGACATTTGTGTAGGCCAGTGGTTCCCAACCTGTGGTCCACGGCCCACTAGGGGGCCGCAGTGATCCTCCAGGTGGGCCGCGAGATAAATTAAAATTAATTTAAATATATTACTATAATTCCTTAATTTAATTATTAATACGTTACATTTAATACATTAAATTAAATGAATAAAAAAAAATACATTTAAAACAAGGCACCACCTCTCTCGTATGGTGGGTCATGCCGTGTTGATTCAGAGAGGAGGTGGGCCTTGGACTAAAAAAGGTTGGGAACCACTGGTGTAGGCTATTTGACCATTTAGGTGCCAACCCAAAGCCCACAGACTTTGCTTATGCGAGTTCTGCTCCATCTCGGAGCATGCTCACAGAAAGCTTGCTTATGTAATATGTAATCTTAATATCTTGTTAATTTGTGTTCCTTTTACACCATGACAGTAAGCAAAATTAGGGATGCACTGATATTAAAATTCTGGCCAATATCAGTAAGCAGAAAAGCCATATATGATAATGTATAGCTACTGACAATAAATCAATGATATTTTATCTAAAATAAAAACTTAAAACACTTAAAACTAAAATCTAAATAAACTAAGTTTTTAATGCTACAAGTGAATTTAGGAATCAAAACAATGTAGAGTATGAAAATTGATATTCTGAGATTTTCTACATATCACACTTAAAGGATTAGTTCACTTCAGAATTAAAATTCCCTGATAATTTACTCACCCCCATGTCATCCAAGAGGTTTATGTCTTTAAGCCGAAAAAAAATTAGGATTTTTCTCCATATAGTGGACTTCACCAGGGTACAACAGGTTGAAGGTCCAAATTGCAGTTTCAATGCAGCTTAACGGGCTCTATGCGATCCCAGCCGATGAATAAGGGTCTTATCTAGAGAAGTGATCAGTCTAAAAAAAAAATAAATTGATATACTTTTTGACCACAAATGCTCATCTTGCACTACTCTGTGATGTGCTACGCATTAAGTAATCAAGTTGGAAAGGTCACACATGACGTAGGCGAAAGTACCGATCCAGTGTCTACAAAGTGAACGTGCAAAGACTAAGTCAAACGTCCTTAACAAAAGAAAAAACAACAATGTCGGACGATTTTGAAATCGGAGAAAATGAGATGGAGTTTTTCGCCCTACCACGGTACTTCCGCCTACATCAAGCATGACCATTTCCAACGTGATTATGAGTGGTGCATTGCAGAGCAGTGCAAGACAAGCATTTGTGGTTAAAAAGTATACACTTTTTTCCTTTTTTTTTCTAAAAAAATCAGTTCACTAGACAAGACCCTTATTGCTCGTCTGGGATCGTGTAGAGCCATTTGAAGCTGCATTGAAACTGTAATTTGGACCTTCAACCCGTTGTACCCTGGTGAAGTCCACTATATGGAGAAAAATCTTGGAATGTTTTCCTCAAAAACCTTAATTTCTTTTAGACTTAAGAAAGAAAGACAAACATCTTGGATGACAATTATCAGGAAATTTTAATTCTGAAGTGAACTAATCCTTTAACAATGTTATATTAGTTTTTGAATAGCCTAATAATTTTAAGTGAGCTTCAGATCTAAATGTAAAAATAAGGGAAATAAGCATGTACTTATATATCAAACATCAGAAAAAATATACAGTATTAAAGCATACAATATAAATAGACAGTTTGCACAATAAAACCCTTTTGCATCTCTTTCTCTCACTTTCACTCCAAGTCATGAAAAAGGGTTTTACCGTGCAAACTATCTAACAGTTAAAGTACAACATGCCCTTAATGTCGACTTCACAATCAACTGACTAATCAACTATTTTGGACCCATGCCTTAAATTTTACTAAAATTATCTAAGCTGGCCTCGCAGCTCATTCACCTCACTCCTGTGCTCCTGGTGTATGCCCAAGAAACAATGACACATCTGAAATAGAATAAATGACTCAATTATGAAGACAGAGCACGGCAGTACTGGGAAGTGGAGGCAGAAGCGGTGTGCGCGATCAGAGGCGTTAACTCAGCGGGGTGTTAATGCAAAATGGGCCAAACTCCCCAGCAGGGGCAGCAGCTGAATGACAACCACCTAACTCCGCTGACAGGCCCGATCAGCCCGTGCTGTCCAGGCAGGAGGTTCCCTCTGCAACCACTGACACCACAGGGGTCACACACAGCTGCCATACCGCCAGAAAAGGTACTCAGATCCCTCACACCACATATTCTCTCTCTGAATTGATGTCTCACTGAATAGCGTGAACTGTGAACATAGATTCGAATCAAACTCTATAGGACACTAGAATAACTTTCCCAATAATTTCCTATCATCTGGCTGCTTTCTAAGTCATTAAAGGGACATATCATGAAAATCAGACTTTTTTCATGTTTAAGTGCTATACCAACCCAGGAAACCATGAAAAAGGGCAACCCAGTAACATTGTTTTGGTAAGCCTTTCTCTGCAAACGTGAAAAAACGAGCCGCTCAGATTTCACTCCCTAGTGATGTAGGGCGGTAATATCATAATAAGATCACCGTCCTATCTGCACGTTTCCACCCACGACGCCACCATTTTGTTTTCGCAAGTGACAACAGTGTACCAGTTTCCACTTCTTTAGAGAAGAGGAGTTGCTGTTGTAGTAGAGTGTTGTTGCCATGCCGTCATTTTTCGCCGGACTGATTCACAAACGAGGGTCAATTCAACGCTCGATTTGTCCAAAAGATTAACATGACGGCACATGCTAGTCGATGAGTTGAATCAACTCCACAGCAACTACATAAATTTATCCACTAACCATTCAGAAACGTCCAGATGCATTCTAAAAGTTGTAACTTCTTCCTGAGTCTCTCCATCAGTGTCCAACTTCAGTTTGAACAATGTAAGGCTAAACACCATTACTGATAATCGTCATTTTGACTGCGTGAGATTCTCCAGCTTTGTTGTTGTTGAGCAACCGAAGCGTGAACTGTTAAAGCTCCTTCCTCTTCTGGAAAGAGGGTCCGCAGCAGCTCATTTACATTTAAAGGGACACAGACAAAACAGGGTGTTTTTGTTCATACCCAAATAGGGGCAAATTTGACAAGCTATAATAAATTATCTGTGGGGTATTTTGAGCTGAATCTTCACAGACACATTCTGGGGACACCAGAGATTTATATTACATCTTGTGAATAGGGGTATAATAGGTCCCCTTTAAAACCACAAAATGACAAAAAAAATAAATAAAACATCCCTCAATGTGTTTTAACCAGTAGCTGAAGTGACCAATAATAAAAACTCTAAACTATTTTGACCAAATAAATTTTAAAGAGCAATCACTTTACATATACAAGTAAATTTAGGCATTACAACTTTATAATATACAGTATGAAAAATAAATATTCATTCTGAAATTTTCCAACAATTATATTTAACAGGTGTTATTAAATTTAAAGTGAGCTTTAGATGAAACCAAAGGTATTCTAAATGTAAAAATAGAAGTAATGAGCATGCACAAAGAAATATTCAATACACACACACACACACACACACACACACAATATCAACTGATACCGATAAAAGCAACAACAACAACAACAAAAAAAAATCTAAATATCAGGTGACAAATCCCTATATTATATGAGAACAAGTTTGGTGTCTGGAAAAGCATCATGCAAGTCATAAAAAGGAGATCAAGAGAGCATGCAAACATAAAACTCATCCACACTTTTCTGATTGGCTGTGGTTTTGTTGTGGAGCATAGCATTTTCACTTTCAATGAGGACGGCAAAATTGCTTGTCACTAGAATCTTGTTACGTCATGTCTGGTTAAGACACAGACAACAATATGAACGTGTTCAGATGCTAGTGTGGTCTCTTGGTTAAGAAAATTATAAATGAGACCTAATGAATGTGTGACTGGTGGAAGGTGATTCAGAGGAAAATAATATCAGCTCTTTGCATCATGAATCTGATATAAAGTGCTTTAATCATGACACAGGATGTCGTCACTTCCAATGAAGTACTTATTCAATTAAATTAATTCATTATAATTTCTGAATATTAATTAATATTCAGAAATGAGGTTGAAAATGAGATTAAAAACAAGTTGAAGTATTCAGTGCCTCCTCAACCACATGAGAGAAAAAAAAAAAACATTTATAGAATAAAGCATTTATCAAAAGCAAAGGCAAATTTATGTATACTGTATAAGCTAATTTGTGAAAAAGGGAGTGCTAAATATTAGTAGGCAAGATAAGAGGTTGCTAATTGTGTCTACCCACGTCATATTCAAAACATATAGACAAGATGCACAGATTATGCAGCATATTCCAGTGGATGATCAAATAACCAACAAATAAATACATGAAAGCATGTTTCAACAGCCACAAATTAGTGTTATAAATCTCTACTGGCTAGTAAAAAATAAAAGGAAACCTTCAGTCTAGGGCTGGGCGATATGGCAAAAACGTAATCTCAATTTTTTCCCATATTGATCGATAACGATATATATTTCGATATATAAACTGTTAATGCTGCCAGCTTTAAAAGAGTATCCCAACTATGACTGAAGCCACAACAATTTGAGTGTTCATTAATTACATTTTAAAGTACAGTTTATTAACAAAAACAGATTACACATTTGGCCTTAAATTAAGACAACTTAGCCTACTAATTTAGTGTGTGACTTTAAATTATAAACAAGCCCGAAATACACCTGGGACTCTTATTTTAAATTCCTTCAGATTCTGACAAAACATTTTATATAAAGGCCATAAAGTAAACATTGTAATAATTCATCAACTTGAGTTCATTATCAATCACTTGGCATAAATCTGCGCTTTTCATTGATTGAGAATCACTTTGAAGCAGTCTGAAGCGTTGCGCGAAAGTGTAGAAGTGTAGAACGCGCAACAGCGCCGCCTTGTGACATTGCAACATGCAGCGCTCTTTGTGAAATATCCACCGCATTCTGCAGCGCACGTGGGAATGTCAGCGGGAGTAAATAGTTCTGACGCACACGTAACGAGCAGGTACGAAACACGTAGGGCGAGGGGAGATTTTCCACTAGTTAATTGATCGCGAATGGTTTCATTATCTTGGGCGGATACAAAAGCATGATAGGATAAAAATAATAAAAGCATAAATGTGACTCCAAATTTACTTGAGCAGCCGTTAATATACCTGGGCGGCCCACCCAAGTAAAGTCTATGTGTGGGAAGCACTGTGATGGAATAGGTTGGTTGTGTTGCCAGTCTTCTTTTTCACGGTCCGACGACATATTTTACAGAACGTTATAGATCTGCGCCTGGTCGCTTTTCAAATAACCAAACCACTTCCATATAACTGAATTCAGTGCTACCTTTTTTGTCGACAATTTCATCATTTTTGGATAATAACTTGAGGTTAGTTTCACTTTCATCGCTGCTCCACTCATTTTTGTCGTCCTTATGTCAAGTTTGCTTCGCAAAATGCCATAGGAAATTGACTTTGTTCTTTGATGTGAATTTTAAAAGCTGCACGCTGATTGGCTGTTGTCGCCTATTTCTACTGTATGATTGGCTCTTATATTAATCCAAATTGAGTAAAAATGCCCAGAGCTTATCATCGTTATCGACATATTTTATCGCGATTCGATATGATATCATTTATCGGCACAGCCCTACTTCAGTCCATCAGAGTTTGAGGTCATCTATATACTAGTGTAGCAGAAAAAACACAGATGACTCATCCTACACTAAACAGATTTTTGTCCAATCAAATGCTCTTTAGAATAAGAATGACCTCTAATACTAGCTAAGCTACACAAGTAAACTAAACAACAAGAACTAAATAAAATCTATACTGGGCCTTGGCTATTTAAAAAAGGGACAAGCCCTTTGATATGTCCTGTCAAAACTTCCTGTTTCAACAGGAAATACATCAAGACTAGCTATGCAAAGAATTACAAAACACACGGTTCGGATCATATTACGGTTTTTGTGTCACAAACGATATTAAGGACAAGTGAACAGTTAGTAAAAATAAATAAATGTATATAATAGAACAAAGTAACAAATAAAGTAAGGTCTAACTGTAGCATTCAGGTACAGAAATGTAATAATTCACTGTATAAATTAATATTAAATTAATCTGTTAAAGCTGTGTTTTGTTGTTTGATTAACATTAATGACACAGACAGCAGCAGGTATTTTTAGGCTGCCGTCACCTAATGCATGGATCTAATATAATGTTACACATCCAATTTTTTTCTCAAATGTTTACGTTAACTGAAAACAAATGACCGTTTATGAGAACACTTGCTGAGACCGATATTTTGAGATAATTTTGTATCCATTCAAGCATAAGGAGACATGAAAGAGAACTCAATTCAGTGTTTGCACACTATCTGAAACGTGCCTCTGTGTGGGTGCGCACCAAAAAAAAAAAAAAAAAAAAAAAAAAACAACAGCGCACAAGAACAGAATTTAGTTCTCTTTCGCTTGCTTCTTGTACTCGAATGCTTTAAAATCATTTGTGGGACCTGGTTCATACAGAAAAACTACGACGATTACACCCTAAAGACATGACAAAAAGATATTAATGTAACATTAAAGTACATTCATTTTGAAATTTTCCACACAAAAAAGTGCATATAACAGTATTAAATTAAAAAGGTTCACAACGTAACTTTTAGTGGTTAGTGGTACAAAACTGCATGCTTTTTCCGGAAGAACATTTTTTTAGGTTTTTTTTTTACTAATTGGAAACACTGATATTTTTAAATTAATGCTATTACACAAGTTATGACGACTGACCAGTCTGATATGATCAAACGTTGCCATCTATTTTTAACTGATATTCTGGCCAAAGAGAGGGATTATGCTACTGCTCATAAACTTTCACTACTAGGCTTAAGAGATATAACCAATTTAGATAAAAAGGATCTCAAGCTGACTAGCTGAAGATGTTACTGTAGACGTTACTATAGCCTTTAAAGGATTAGTTCACTTTCAAATTAAAATTTCTTGATAATTTACCCACCCCAATGTCATCCAAGATGTTCATGTCTTTCTTTCTTCAGTCGAAAAGAAATTAAGGTTTTTGATGAAAACATTCCAGGATTATTCTCCTTATAGTGGACTTCAATAGACCAATATTCCACTTATGGAAAAAATGAAACGGGTGCCACATTCTTTCCACTATTCAGGGATAAAAACAGGGGGGAAAAAGGTGAGAACATTGCGTGGGGCGGGGGCATGTTCCGCACAATTTTTTTTTTAAAGATGTCTGCTTTACATGCTCACTTGTAGTTACTTTAAGGGATTTTTTATTTAATTATTAGTAAATTATCAGGAAATTTTAATTTGAAAGTGAACTAATCCTTTAATAGACATGGTACATCCTTGAAGATAAATTTCAGCACAGCACTACAGCAACCCATAATCAAACAACCCTTTACAATATATAACGCTTTACAATAAACTAAATGAGAGATACCTATGGCAATAAAAACACCATATTTGAATTGGAGCTAAACCAATGTGGACTCTCGTTTGCTCAAGGCCAAAGTATACTTCACTATTTACGCATATGCATGGGTCAGTGTACAGAGCGCGTGATGAGAATTTCGTCATCAGAAAAGTATGCGCACCGGCAGATTTTTGTAACAACGCATACATGTATGCAGGTCGCACATGCGCGTTTAATTTTTTTGCAATGTTGTAATAAGTTTATCCACAAGGAGGCAACCGTGCCCTGGGGGCGTCAATTCACAGTCAAAGAAAAACTGCATCAATAGAACAGACCAGAACGCATGCAAGCTACAGCGAGAAATTTGTCGAACAGGTTAGAAAGTATCTTCATTTGTACAACTCAAGCAAAGACGTTTACATGAGTTGTAACTCGTGTCGAGAGATTGCTCAAAACTGCGCATGAGTTGAATGCCTGTGTATGCGTACAAATCAAATGAAGAATACTTTACAAGGCTGTGCATTCGACTGTGCACGTACACTAGCATACGCGTAAAAAAAAAAAACATATCCAGGGCTTCAGTCGCATTTTCTTTTGTCACCATACTCTCCTCTGTTCAGTGTTTTTAAAACAGGTGATTCCCTGGAGGTTCAAAGTTTAGCATGCTCCATATCAACCTCTCGCTCGTTGTGACAACTAACCTATGCCACTCTCAAACCATACACGAGTCAAAGTAGCCGGAGCAACTTTTCTCTACAAATATGAAGAGACACACGGGCGAGTGGCGTATGTATTTAATTACCCTCAAAAACCATCCCGTCAGGTCTAAAAATATAAACACTTCTAATAGGCTTACCACAGTGAATCAGGGTAAGACAAAAACATTTTGGAAGAAGGATTATTAAAATGTATTTAATTATTAAAATTTAGTTAATTTTCAACAAAAAAACAAGTCACAAAGTATACCTTTAAGTACACACTAAGTATTAGATGATGGCAAAGGTAATCTAAATTAAAAAAAAAAAAAAAAAAATAGTAAGCAACACATAACATTTCAAAAATCTATACTGGCTACATAAAAATAGGGACAAGCCTTTTGATATGTCCTGTCCAGATTTCCTGTTTATGTCCAGGCAAAACATCTCGTAAATATATTTTATGGGATCTATAACGTCTGAGATTTGTTCTTACATTTGTTAGGATAAGTACAACAAAAATAAATGTTGTTTGAATGAAATGGTGCTACCACTCAACAGTGTCAAAAGATACAGCTCTCTTCCCTCTCCCCTTCTCTCCGTCTCTTTCTTCAGTTTTTTCCCATTCAGGGAGCTCTTTTTCCTCTGGAGGCAATCACTCACAACCCCTCCTCTGTGTGGTTCTCCACTCGAGACCTGAGCAGCTTTTCAACTTCATCTTGTCAATACAGGGATAAGGAGTCCGCCTGAAAGTTCATTAATTCCTGAGTAACCTATGCTTCAGTTTTGCTAATACCCAGTTCTATTGATGTTTTCTTTCCCATGGAGTGGGCCAGGTTAACCCCTACACCCCACCCCAGATCCCTGCCAGAAACAGCACATTGTCAAGCCCTGCATCACGCCACAGAGATGCACAAGGGGCACAAATGGGGCATCATTATGGTACGACCCAGTGCAAGGGAATGCTGGGATGGTTGCGTACCCAGACCCACCTGCCCTGGGAGACTCTACGCTCAGCCCTCGCCTTACACAGCTTGGGGCCTGGGCAGGATGTATAGGCCCTGACCCCTGAGGTCATGTTCCGTGTGCAAATTCAAAAGCTTGACATCTGTTGCCTGGCTTTTTGATCGCGCAGAGAAAGAAAAGCTCAGACCGCTTGTCAGCTAAACACTTGTCCTACGTGAAATAATATCCCTGCAAGCCACCTAGGTCGTAATTAAGGGGTTTTGTTGTTTATTTTCTTTTGTTTTGTTTTTTGTTTAGACCAATGAAAAGAGAATGTAGGATGGGTTTGGTTTTGCTGGGAAAAGGGTCTGCTCTTTGTTTTATAGGACAATGGTGTCCATAGAGCCTATGCAGGGAGGGCTTCTGTCACGCTGACCTTATCCTTATTCCTACTGTATCATAATTGATATGTGAATTTCTAAGCCCTCTGAATTATTAACAAGATTAAACACAATTTACTACATGCCTTCTGCTCTCTGATTATTAGTTCATACATTTATTTTGCAAGTAAAAGGTCTTTTAGTATAATTCTAAAAACACCCACCTTCAGGTGGTACGTGTGTATTTTTGCTTTGAAATCCTTAATGATTTTTTTTTTTTTTTTTATGAAGTAAATGCAAGAATAACATTTATATTGTTAGTTATATTTCAGGATGAACATTTCGTAGACTGAAGCAACTTTGGCTTACTTGACTATCCAAACATCAATTTTTAGAAAAATCATGTTAAAATGTATCATTTAACACATACGGTTTTTGAGGAACACTTATTTGTACATTTCTGAATCATCATTGTATTAAAGTGCCCATTTCCATTCAAAACTACAGAGCTTTAATCATAAAACTAAGCATTTTAATATCTTCTTGCTATTGCTGGGAGATACAGAGTGATAACTTTTATTTATTTGCATTTTATCTAAGTAGTCTGCTCTTGTTATAAAGATAAGCTCTCTGAATTTCATTCTATGGCTACTGGCCATATACTGTAAATAACAAATGTACCAAACAAAGACTTTTTTGACTATTTTATAGGGTTAGCCATTTACCTCAGGCCCATATGTTTGCATTTTCACAAGTGTTAATGCTCATAAATCCACAACATTTTATAAGACTGATAACCGTTTCAAGTATTAAAATAGTTTGAAACAGTTAAATGCATTTGAATGCCTTTTACATGAAATACAGCATATTCAGATGTTAAACAAACGAGTCGCTTTGAATACCACTGTTTCTCACATTTTCATTTAAAACCCACCAGAATGTGGGAGAGACAATATGTATGAAAATGAGTTTTGGATACTAGCTCCCATTCTCTTTAAAGAAAAGAAAAAAAACTGTCCTGTACGTTGGTTGAGGAACTTTCCCAACTGATGAGAGGCTTATCCTGTTTTGGGTGAGATAGACCTGCATTGTGGCTTTTGAAGGTCCCTGTATTTTGTTGCGGAGCTGTTTAATAGTTTCCTGGCACAGTTGGCATGGTTACCAGTGGAGAAAAGCAGCGACTTAAACCTTGTGACTGAATCTCCCTGAACCTGCGATAATCTCCGGCCAATCTCCGTATTAACGCCCAACTTCTACTCGATCTGCCTTCATGCCCCCATCCAGCTTCCTCGCACACGCTCGCTTCCAGACGCCTCACAAAGGCTTTTGTATCTGGATAAATGGAGTAAAAACCGGGCGCCCTTGGAATCATTTCCCATCAAAGCCCTTTTATTGCCAGACATGTGGCATTTGTCTTTTTAATTTAAAAAAGAAAATATCATGCAGTCTGTGTTGACTGCCGAGAACGTGCCGTGGTTGTTGGGCATGATGCGAATGATGAAAATATAGATGAGGGGTTTAGCGTTCTTCCGTGGCGAGCTTACTGGCCCAGAAACGGTACGTAGGGCGAGCATGCGAGCCAAAGCCTTTAACAACCCCTGCCATGATTAAAACACTATATTAAAATGACATGGGTGGTGGAAACGCTTTCTTGCCCTCAGCTTCTGAACCAAAGTCTGCGTTATTTATTACCATGGCCTATATTGACCGGGTTACATTAGCCGTTTTCATTTCTGTATGATTGCCTCAGCCTGACCGACAGCTTAAATGATCACACTTTCAAAGTGCAACAGCTAAGTGTGTTTGGGCATCACATTTATAGAGAATGTGTATGATTTATACTGTCTTTAAATAAATCTGGTCATATTCAAAGTAGTTTGTAACTCGGCACTTACATAGTGATGATGCTTGCTGTCGTTTGGATCTTAAATGGCGGGAGCGCGGCAACTCGAAACCTGTACGTCTCCATCAACAGTGTCAACTGTCAAGACGAGATAAACGACATTACATTTCCCCTGTGGGTAATATAGTGTGTTACAGCATACAGTGTATGGATTGTGCTGTGCTTTCCTCAACTGGTGGAGGACTGTCAACAAAGGTGGACCGATAACTATTTCAGGCAGATACCATATTTAACGTACCGGAAGTGAATCGCTTGTAACGTCAACACCGCTGCTGCAGAGCGACGACGAGCCGTTCAAATTAAAGTCCGATTCACAGACGAATAGGCTTATTCGAGACAGACCGATTCGCGTATGACAGGAGTGTCCAAACTCGGTCCTGTAGGACCACTGTCCTGCAGAGTTTAGCTCCAACCCAAATAAACACACCTGAACCAGCTAATCAAGGTCTAATTAGGCATACTAGAAACTTTCGGGCAGGTGTGTTGAGGCAAGTTGGAGCTAAACTCTGCAGGACAGTGGACCGAGCTTGAACCCAAGGGTGCTTCTCAATTCTTATTTGTGCATCCTCGTTTCCTTTCCTTGCTTCCTTTCCTCGCGTCTTAGCTCCACCCCCTCTAGGATGCGAGGGAAGGACGCAAGGAAAAGACGAGAGGACGGAGGAATTGAATCAAGTAAAATGATAAATCCTCGCTCCCTTTAGCGTCACTTCAAAGCGTCATCAGCTGCGCTCGAGGGATCTACCCACATGTTGTTAAAGTTTGGTTATTTAAAAAAATATAATAAATATTAATTAAGCAAGATGCCTAGTTGAAATATATGAGATATAAAGTTTATTTAATCTGTAAAAGTAAAGCATACATTTAAATTATTGTGACAGATAAGAAGGGGGAGGAGATTTATGCGTGCGTCACGTTTTCAATGAGAAAGACTTCCGCAAAGGAGCACCTGTGTATCCTGCTCATAACTCCTCAGGAAGCCTCCTCACTCCTCGTTCCTCGCCTCCTCGCGGTGCAATTAGAGAATTGAGATGTCCTTCAAGATGGCTGAGCTCGATTGTTTTCCGGGTCATAGGATGGAGGACGGAGGAGCGAGGAGACGAGGAGGGATATTGAGAAGCACCCCAAGTCATTTCACTCGGCGGCCATCTTTCAAAACGCCTCTCGGGCATTCCAAGTGCAGCTCCTGTCTCTTTGAGTGGAGAAACATCAAATTCTCCAAAGCTGTTTGCCAAGCTTTTGATTAAATTTCATATTTGTAATCACCAATGAAATCTGACAACAACTGTCTCATAAATTTTGTTTCTAAACGCTCGAGTAATTACAAAAAACGGTATTTTTCCATGCTGGATCAAGCTAATGCGCATGCGCAAACCTAAACGCGCATCTATTGTGCCTCATTCAATTATTAGGCCTACTTCGACTATGTCAGACTGACTGGTTGTTCAACTGATAAGCGGTGTTTTGTTGTAATCAGCTGTATTTTATAAAAGTATTTAAATTAATATTGAATGGAACATATTACTATATTATTTGTATGTTTAGCATTTTTATTTAAATACAGGCAGTTGGTCAGGTCAGCTATTGGACTGCAGTTGTGCTGTCTCTAAAAAGGAAATTCAAATGTCATTTAAAGTCTGTGTAGCACTTTTGCAAGAACTGCACTTTTTATTATATTTGCTATATCTGTTTTGTAGAAATCTGAAATTATCTCATCATTTGGCAACAGACTGCATGATGAGGGCAATTTATATGCAGTATGAACTAAGAATTTGTCTTATCCAAATAGTTCTTCCTCAAAAAAAAGTTAATTGAATCATTAAGAGGGATTGGAATTGATACATTTCTTAAATCTCTTCTGTCAACAGAGTGCCCAGTGAGGGGTCCAAAAACTGTCTGAGCACTCCACAAACACATATACGCACTAACATAACAGGAAACTTCAGCAGTCAGAGCGAAAAACACCAGATAACAAGGACAAGTGGACTCCTGCCGTCAGCTCAGTTCAGAGACAATGCATGTCTGCTGCAAAGACATGTGTCTGTATTTCTTAACAAACAAGCGGACACCCAGAGGTGTGGGCAGGGTCTGATCAGTTGTCAGTCGGTCCTTGAAAAAATCACAGAAATATACTTCAAGTGTGCATTTCTATACTTGAGCCCTAGAAAATTGTGGTCACTTCTTTGACTTTTTGACTGTCATCGCTGTAAATATTCTTTTTTTTTTTCTTGTTGCTTTATTTTTATTTCTTTGGGGGTGGGGGGTAAAGTTCTCCATGACAACGCCTTTCTTTCTCATCTTTGGCTTCACTTTGAATGTCACCAGTTTCTCAGGATTGACAGAATAATATGCACTCATCATTTTGCAGAGGCAAAAAAAAGGAACTGTGAACACTGGGTACATTTTTGGGGGTATTTGCTTCTTTTTAATCAGTGGAGAAAGACTGACATGTCCAATCATAATAACACATCAACTGCTAAATGGGCCTTTGCAATCACTGTCAGTTCCATTCCATTAAGGAGTCCTGTATGTACGGACATCAATCAGCTTTTTGTGGTGTTATTTATTTATAATTTTATAATTTAACTATTTATCTATTTATTCATTCTAAACAATTGAATTCTGCACTTTGACTATATGCCCTTGCCTAATCAAACAATACTGGCAGAACAAATTGCTTGTGTACATGTTGTCTAATTTTGCAACAATAGAGTAGTTTTTTTCACTAAGTGTACTGTTATTTTAATTTTAAAAATAAAAAAAGAAATTTTTTGAAAATCTTCCTGATTCCTGAAAAAAGATAATCACGTGCAATCAATGATTGCATATTTCTTGCAGCATTAAAGAAACGGAATTCTGTATATCAAACATACATAAACAAAAAAATGCATTCTAATTTTTCTAATTTTAGGTAATGCTGTGGAAAAGCCTCATCACGACTTGTAACCCTTGCATAAAATTGTATATAAAATGAATTTTATATAAAGATCAACTTTGGGAAATCTTGTATTGTTACCTCAAATGAAGCAAATGAAATGATTTGCCTTCATTTAAGATGCCATGCAATTCAATTTAAATGTTGCATACTTTAAATCCAGGCAGATTTCTTTTTTGTCCTCCAGAAAAGAACATCCAGTGGGTCACCTACATACCCAGGTGAAAAAAAGTACATTTCTATAATGTACTTAAAGTGCTTTATTTTCGTGCACTAATGTTGTACTTAATATACAAAAAATTCTTTAGTACTTCTTAAGATAATCTTAAGAACATCTAAGTGTACTCAACTGTGCTATTTTGAAACAGCATGAAATATGAACTAAAATGAACTATCTCTGTATTTAAAAATGTATTTAGATAATACTTATAGTACATTTGAACCCATAGTGTACTACAAGTGGTAACTAAATATATATTTTTATATTGTGTTCCCTAAGTATTGCATTTTTCCTGAGAAACTTTGCAGTCATTTGTAAAAGCATTGAAATATAGTTTTTCCCCCAGCCTCCATCACAACAGTTCTGCGAGCGTAAGCAAACGTTTCTCAGAGGAATGCGAAAATTTTGCGAGAGAACACAAAAGCATTGAAATATAATTTTTCCTCCCATCTGCTTTTTGTACCATCACCATGTCCCCTTAAGGGCTTCGTAGAAAGTCAATATTCTTCACCTCACATTCAAAATATTTTCTTTTGTATTCCCCAAAGAAAGAATTGCATGCAGGTTTGGAACAACATTTTTAAGTGAACTATCCCTTTCAGATGATTTGACAAGCCAGATCAATAGCAATCAATAATCTTCATCTTGCAAATATTGACAATCATTGTTCAAGTGGATGAAGACATAATGCATTACCCAAAAATGAAAATTCTGTCATTAATTACTCACCCTCATGCCGTTCCACACCTGTAAGATCTTCGTTACACAAACTAAGATATTTTTGATGAAATCCGAGAGGTATCTGACGTAGAACCTGGAAGCGCTGAACGTAAACATCGTAAGAGAATGACACAGAAGAGAGGATATTGTTGAATAAAGTTGTTATTTTTGTTTTGTTTTTGCGCACAAAAAGTATTCTCGTCACTTCAGAAAATTAAGGTTGAACAACTGCAGTCACGTGGACTATTTTAACGATGTCTTTAGTACTTTTCTGGACCTTGAAAGTTGGTTCTGTTTATGGACGAGTCAGATACCTCTCGGATTTCATTCTCGGATAACAAAAATGTATCAAATGAGAAGCAGACATCATGCCTGCCTATGAAGTCTGCACATGCCACACCTCACTCCGATGACCTTGGCCTTGTGCCCAGCTGGCTCGCAGGAGGGTCAAAACTCAGAAACCTGTCTAGCCACTCGTGTCCATTAGTCCGATTGCTAGCCAGCGACTTGGCGTGGCCAAGATCCCCCTCTCTCCCTAACTCAGCAGACAGGTTGTCAATTTATCACGGAGAGGTCACTATCTCTCATCTCTTCAAAGTGTCATCTGATTCCTGAGCTCTGCAGTGTGGATTCGTCGGGCTATTAAGCAAATTACTGGCTGGTCAGTTATTGCACTTTGTGCACTGCTCATCACATAACTCAAAGGGCCTGTTCATCTCCTTTTGACCTCCACTCTGCATATCTTGCACTGCTAATTCATTGATTAAGTGCTTGTAGCTCTTGTTGTCTGTTGCTAAGGATGGCTGGAAGTGGGAAGGAAAAAACAAAGCACCGTTATCGGAATCGAAAGCAGCAGGAGGGTTTGTACAGGCACGCTAGCACATGGGATCATTTCTTATTTGTGTTTGTAAAGCATGTAAATAATATAGCTCAGTAAGTATCACTGGTTACACGTAGCTGGGAGATTGAAGGTAATCAGATTAAGACCACACGCTGGCTATAGACAAAAGCAGCATTATAATACTTGTTTGTCCTTTTTCCTCTCCAAATGCAGAAGTAGAAGAAAAATAATGAGAATTCGGGTAGGCGTTATTGTACCTAGTTTTACCGAGCTATGGTTTTGGATGCTGAGGAGACTGAATTGAAAAGTAAACTGTCATATTTGTTTAGGTAGTGGCCAGTGACACTACATCAGAGTTCAGTGGCCTTTCCAACATGCCTTTAAGACTTATTTCTGGCAGTAAACAGAGAAATAATACAGCATACTTGTATTTAACGAGCTCAACTGTGTGTAAACTACTTAAAATGCCTCTCTTTTTCTTTTAATGCTAGTTAATCCTCTATCCCCTGTACTCTCACATTGAGCTATATGGTAAAGACTGTGTTATTTTTTGTGTGTGAACATGTGTGGGTGTGTGTATGTGCATAATGTGTTAATGTGTGTGGCGTATCTAAACCCACAACAGTGTCTACCTTAATGCTGTTATCCAAACTAGGACATAGGAGAGGGCATCCATAAATGAGATTAACATTGCTTGTATATTGCATAGGTATACAGAGGCCTTGATCATCGTGATTGGAATGGAGCTCAAAGATTATCAGAACAAATACAAACCTAGATCTACAGCAACAACATTTTTAGAGACATATCTCTTTAACTCAGGTTGGTGTTGGATAATATCGTGGTCTACACTGACACAATATATACATTTTTATTTGCATTAATTTACTGTATGTACAATACAGGCGATAACTAGACAGTATGGCTGATTGCAGTTCACTTAGCTTTCATACCTATTGTGTGAACTCTGGTGTGCCCTGCAATTTGTATTAAAGTAATCCATCTTAACTTATGGACCACTGGAAGTATACAATGAAAATAGTTTCGCAAAAAGAAAAATGAGGTCTCACAATTCATAAAGGTGTTGATTTCAGCCAATTATATGAGTCACGTACGAGAGTTTCTGCTGGCCTCAAAGATACCCTTTGCTTGTCATAATGATTACTGAAATAAGTTCCTTTTTCCTCTTTATTTTTGCAAATTACTAACCATCTTTTAAGAGGTCAACACTCCCTGCCTTGATTGACATACTTGAATGTATAATGAACTGCTCGGCTGTTTCCCACAAAAAGCCTCAGCTGGATCTCAGCCTCCAAATTCCAGCAAGCTGCCCTTGATGTGCATGAGACCGGGCTGACGCACCCCTATCTGCGCTAATCATTACCCGCCAAGGCCTCCTCTTTTTTAATAAACGAGATAATTGGCTATCATTGTCTGGCTGGCTCTGTTTGGTGAGTGGGAATGGAAATGGCAGTGACCAGATGCCTCGCTCCCGCTCTCAAAGCTCTTTAATTAGAGAGGGCCCAGCGAACCTGAGGACCACGCCATTACAAAAGCAGGGAAAAGGGCAATTAACGGCCGAGTGGTCCCCTCTCCGTCCATCTGTCAGAGCGCAGGTGAAAGGATGATGAAGGAGGTCTATCCTCACAGGCCCATATGGAGATCCTTATGGGCAAAGCCTCTCAATGCCTTTCCTTTAAGAAACATAGTACTTTTTTCCATCCTTTTGCACTGGCATCAATAACTGCCTGGGAATGCAATGAGACAGCTGCGTGGTCAACAGACAGGCAGTCTACCTGTCTTGTTAGACGGTGTACATGTAAATGGGTTTTCTCCATGCATGGTTCAATGAGATTTTTTTTTCTTTCTTTCAAACAATGCAGTCATCAGACAGCCACCCCCAGAGAGTATAGGGTGAAATTTCATTCCATACACCATTGTGATTTCCTCTTTACCAGACACTAGTACATTGTTAACAGCATACTATCATACACAATTATGAAACGTTTCATACTACTCTTTTCTTGACAGTATATAATATACTGTATACAGAATGCAAATTTTCTCTATGCACAGAACACCTAGATAAGCTACTACATTTCCGTATATATATATATATAATGCCCAGATTTTTTTTTTTAACTCATAATAGCATGGATTTCCAAAACTAAGACATGATTACACAAAATTTAAACACGTAATATATATTTATATATATATATATATATATATTTATTTTTATTTTATTTTTTTACAGATATTATATAAAATATATCTGATATCATAACAATGAATAAAAAAATAAATATATTTAACGGTTTCACGTATTAAAATGCACTGAAAGTTTATAAATAGCATTACTATTCAGTGTGAAACACAAAGTGTGACCTGTTAAGTCTGATTCCCAAGCTATTGCTGAATCGGAACTATGTAATATATCTGTCTTACTATTTTTACCAAATCTTTCTATCAGAAATAGTAGTAGTAAATAGTAAGAGTAGTATGTTATATGCAGTTCCAATCAAGAAATTACTCTAATAAGCTGATTCTTTTTAGTGAAATAAGTCCTAGCCTGGATGCCAGCCGAATTAGCCCCGCCACAATATTTTGAGGTCGGGGGTTCTCACATCCGTAGAGGAGTAATTATGCCCGAACAGAAACTGTTCGGACCAATCAATTGTCAGGGCGATGATTGACAGATTATCACCAGAAAGTAATCAGCCACGTATCAAAGAGCGCTTGGGGAGTTTGATGACAAGCATCTAACCAATCAGAACGCCGCTCCGCCATTTTGTCCGACAAAGCAGTCAGGAGTTAGAAGATTAACCTCGGTGGAGTTAAACTTGAAAAATTGTGCAATTGACGTCTTTCCGCGTTTGAAACAACATTCATTCTCATGTTCATTCATGTTTATTTGATGCTATAAATGACTAGTAGGAAGAAGTCGGTTCACGAGCCTCTTGAGCTGAGGCGCTACAGCATCTGTCAGATCATGGTCACAAATTAAAGAGCCACAAAACGGTTTTTATTGTTTGAATTTTTTAATAACTACACGTTTGAACTGGGACTTTGTTTAATACATAAGTACCTGCTCTGTCTCGTCTGTCGATGTGTTGTAGTTTCCTCTTTGCTCCGCGAGTATTTTCCACTCTGTGTGGCGTGACACTCCACGGCTTTCGGACAAAGCAACAGTAACTAGGGGGGCGGGTCTTTGCAAAGGTCAATTAGTTTACAACAATATGGCTGTTGAAGAACTGAGATGTGTAATCCGCCATCGCGTCCGTTATAGAAGATATCGACAGCGCATTAATTTTAAAAAAGGAACAGAGGACCGCGATCAAGGCATTTGTCGATGGGAAAGATGTCTTTGCCGTCCTTCCTACGGGATTCGGCAAAAGTTTGATTTATCAGCTGGCCCCGATGGTCGTAAGAAGAGTTCTGTTGACAACATGCGTCGTCAACATCGTCACTTACTCATAGCTCTGATTGGTTGTAGTCTATCCAATTGAGGTCTTTCCTGGACGGTTGAAATACGCCCCCTAATCAAAGCCCAATGGAGCAGATCAGACTCATATTCGAACTAGAATTAGTATGACCACGTCAGGCACTGAAGTCCGATTCCCAAGCAAAAAGATGTGTTCGCTTTAAAACAGTGCTATGCTAGACCTTCAAACTGATGGTGGCAGAAGGTCTGGACTCCATGGCAGCTTTCATTGGCCAAGGACCGCCCAGAGGCCATCTGACTGACATGTAAAGCAACCATTCACAGTTAATTTTGTACTGCGTTATGTCTAGGGTCATGGAAATGTAGCGTGGATGTCCCTACAATCCACATGTGTAAACAGACCAGTGTGTAAAACTCTTGGACGTATTTTAAAGAGTCTATGCCGCGAACTTACATACTTCACAAACGTCACATACAAAATCCAGCATTTAGTTGATGCTGATAAGAGCTTATGAGATTGTTTGGCATCACAGCATCTGTGATGCCAAACAATCTCACTGGAAACAACCAGGCGGACCATTAAAGAACACGCCTATGTCTCCCGGACATCCTGTAGAATTCAAACAATCAGATGGCTACTAGTGTTCTTAAAAGTACCAACCACGATACCAAGTCGGTACTGAAATTTAAAAAATTTGACGCTTTGAGCACTGTTGAGCAGATTTGTAAGCACCTCTGATTGGCAATTGTGTTCACACACGTTCATCAGATATGTCTGTGATTGGCTACAATGAACGTTTCCAAAGACTATAGAATAACACAAGACGTGTCACTTGTATTGTTTTGAATGGGAGAAAGTGCAACGTGCAATATGGAGGAATAAGTCCAGCCTTCTAAATAAGAGCCAATCGCCGACTGGTAAAGTCATCACGTCACTGCAGCGGCTGTTAGAAGTTCCGGTTTCTATAGAAACAGTCAGACGCGCGCCTCCAAAATGAGGCACAAGAGACGCGCATTTAGGTCTGCGCATGCGCATTAGCTTGATCCAGCCTGAAAAATACAGTTTTTTTGTCATGATTCAAGCATTTGGAAAAAACATTTATGAGACAGTTGTTGTCAGATTTCATTGGTGATTACAAATATGGAATTTAATTGAAAGCTTGGCAAACAGCTTTGGAGAATTTGATGTTTCCCCATTCAAAGAGATAGGAGTTGCACTTGCATGCCCGAGAGGCGTTTCAAAGATGGCCGCCAAGTGAAATGACTTGTCTTAAAGGGACTTTGACGCTTCAAAAACATGTTGTAAATAGACATCAATGACGCTTTTCACTGAGCGCTTACACAGATGCACATGGGAGTGTTTGAAAGCAGCCGTCTATCAGCTGACCGGTCCAGATCAGAGGTGTTTACGAATCCGCTCAACAGCATTCAAAGAATTTCAATACCGACTTGGTATCGCGGTCGACTAATGGCAACTTTGAAAATCCTGCCAGTTAAGTGTGCCATATGCATCAGATATTCAGCCAGTGGTCCGTGGGCATGATGTCTGAGGCTGAAACTAGCGCTGCGCAGACTGATCAATGTATGACATCAAAGTACCGTGAGAGTGACGAGAGAAACAGACAGCTTGCAAATCGCTCTCGCGGTATTTCAAATCGAACATACATAAATACTCTAATGATCCTGTTATCTTTAGTTAATCAAAATTGTTGTAGTTGCTATTCATATCACAATGAGATGCACATTATGACAGTGGTATTTAAAAAAAAAATTGAGGAATTTGCTATGCTCATGTTTTGATCATCTGAATGAGGTGGACATAGAAAATAATATAAAGAAAAGGGAGAAAAACCCTTTAGATATCTATGAATTGCAAGAAAAACAATGTGTATTGAGATAGCAATGAAAGCTTCTCTGATTGGCCATTCACAGAGATTCAGTGTCTGCCTTTTATGAAGGTTGCTATCTCAACTACAACTGTACATTACCTTGAACAACATGACATTTCCTTGGGAGAGGTTTAGAGATACCTCACATAGGTGCGAAATAATTGTACCTTTTCAACAAATCCAACATTATTAACATGCTCTTAATTAAGACCAACAGTAATACACAGTTGTGAACATGGGGGGGGGGGGGGGGGCAGCCATGTACTGTTGTGGAGAGATTATTAATTTGAAGCTAAGTGTATGTGATCATTAAATACTGTAATGACTGTGAACAGTGCGGCAGAACGTCTGGGGAATGATTGTTGTTGCGCTGAATTAATCCAAGTTCTCCACGCAGTATATTTACTTAAGCCATTAAAACCCATGACAGAATGCCGTCAGGCAGAATCAGTGATATTCAGATGACCTGCTTTTTGTCTGAACGTTTCATTGGCCCTGTGCCCATTCAAAAGTCTACAGCCATTGCTCTTATCAAACAGGATCTAAATGCAAATTAGCATTTTCTTAGCAGCCGCAAAAGCTCTGGCAGTTTACTATTTAAATATAACTCTTCAGCAATTAGATGTAATTAGATACTATTATTAGATGGAGCAAGTTCTAGGTTTTTTCTTCGACTGACATTTGTTTATATTGGTGTTCCCCAACTAAAAGTGCCCTTTTTATGTATCATCATAGAGCTTATGAATATACAAAACCATGACAATATTATAGAAACAATATATAGTATGAGAGGCTTAAAGAACATAGGTCGTGGAGATGGACATGAGCTGAGTCCCATATCCTCTCTCTCTTCTGAAACCAGTAGTTAACTGCCAAGGACGTCCAATGGCTCCCCTGACCAGGGAAACAGGGGAGGTTGGTTAGCCGAGCACGCACTGAAACAGTGTTAGTCCGGTGGTGGTTTGACGTAGGGAGTTCTGTGCATACTGCCAGGGAAGGAAACAACTCGTGCTGGTGTTTGTGGCAGTAGGACCGCAGGTATCTCCCGATCTCCTTGGATCTTACGTTCAGTCTGGCCATTGGTTTAAAGATGGTATCCTGGATGAGAGGCTGACAGAAATCCCCAGCAGCTGAAAGAAGGTATGCCAAACTTGGGAGATAAATTGGGGTCCACAGTCTGAGACAATGTCTTCGGCAATCCGAAGTGATGGAAGACGTGGTGAAATATCGATTCAGCGGTTTCTAGTGCTGTGGGTAGACTTATCTTGAGGGAATAAGTTTGCAGGCTTTTGAAAATTGGTCTACAACAACCGGAATGCATGTGTAGGATTCTGAAGGTGGTAAATCTGTGGACAAAGTTTATACCAATATGGGACCATGGACGATTTAGAATGGGCAGAGGTACCAGCTTGCCTGCAGGAAGATGATAGGGAAGTTTGTGAGATGGCACAGACTGAATAGGCTTTGGTGTATCAGGATACATCCTGGGTCATTTCAGGCCATCAGTATTTATTATGGAGGAGCAAGAGGGTTTCGCTGGCTGCCTGGGTGTCCAGAGCCTGGAGATGTGTGAACTGAGTCCATGAGGGACAGGTGTAAAGCTGATGGTACTTAGAGCCATCCCTCAGGACCTCCTGTGAAGCAGGTTCTGAGCGCGTGGCTTCAGCAATTTGATCGTCTGATGACCACTGGATGGGACTCACAACGAGGCTGGAGGGAGTATAGGCTCAAGTGGTGAAAGGCCCAGTTCAGGATGATGCAGGCGAGAGAGGGCATCTGCCTTGATGTTTTTATTTCCTGGGCGGTAAGTAACAACGAAATTGCATTGTGTGAAGGACTGTGCCCAACGTGCTTGACGTGGGTGCAAACTTTTGGCTTCTCTGAGGTACTCTGAGGTACTCTGAGGTACACCTCGAACTGATGCTTGGCTCCCTCCAGCCAGTGTCTCCACTCTTCAAAGGCGATTTTAATTGCCAATACCTCACGGTTTCCAATGTCGTAGCGTCACTCTGCTGGGAACAGTTTTCTGGAGAAAAAAAGCACATGGATGGAGTACTGGTGGCTGTCGCTGTGATAACACGGCTCCAACCTTGGTTGTGGACACATTTCCACAATGAACGGAAGTTCAGGATCTGGATGGACAAGGGGGCTGGAGCCGAGCAGAAAGCTTCTTTGAGCTGTTGGAAGGCTTTCATTGTGATGGGATTCTAGGACAGAAACTTGATGATTTGGGCATTAAGTGTGCGGTAATCAATACATGGCCTCAAGCCTCCATCCTTCTTGCCAATGAAATGTGCAAGATGTGGCAGGGGAAGTCAATGAACAGTGTTTACTAGTTCAGTAAACGGATATGGCTGGCGTTCTTCGCTTGCTTCAGTGTCATGCTGCATGTAGGTTGGTCTGGTCTTCTGTTAACATACAGAAGGAGACAGCAAAGGTAATTCTAATTGAACAGATATTTATTTGCAGGATGCAGATAGCAAGCAGGAGAAACAGGTGCGTATTCAATGGTTCAGCTTCAATAGTAATCATCTCTTTGTCTTTGCAGGTGCTGGGATGGCTTGAGGCTTTACAGAAGATGGCAGATGATGATGGCTGAAGACAACAGGAGTCCATACAGGTAAGTAGCTCAGGTGAGTAGTCAGGTAAGGCGAATGGTAGTGAACAACAAGACCAGACAGTGATGGTGTGGTCGAAGACTGCTTATATACTGTGATTGTGACAAGTGTGTTGAATTAGAATTCCGGTGAATTTGATCGAGTGGGTGGAGTTGAAGGGTCTGGTGTTAATGATGGCCTTGAATCCGTGACAACTATAAACAGCTGTATTTTTATTAACTAACTTTAACAAAGATTAACAAATACAGTAACAAATGTATTGCTCATGGTTAGTTCATGTTAGTTAATACATTAAAGCTGCGGTCCATGAGTTTTGCCTCTTTGTCGCCATCTCTGTTTGAAACCTGCAATTGCAGTTATTTGCGGAATTATCATCTTTACGCTGATTGTGCATCAGCGTGGCTCCTCAGTGTGGATGAATCTGATGTTTTGAGCAGAATGTGTGGCTGTCAGTCACTGTACTGGTTTATACTGTACTTCGGAATCACAGATTGTAGTCTTGGAAGTATGACTAAAATAAGAATTTTCACCAGAAAATGTCATCTGAACGAGTAAGTAACAAATCTGCCACTTTTGTTCTGACCAACTGAGAAAAAAGCATTACAATAAATCGCGCTACCAATGATGATTAAATCTAATGCTTGCTTAGCTCATGTCACATCAAACCGTGCAAATTATTATTATTGTTATACTTTGTTCTTAAATTGTTAATGTTAACAAGCATCAGACGAACGGCAGAATGCTCGAATTTCTCGCAAAAATCTACCAGTACAACTCAGATTAGAACACATTATTACAAGTTTACCGTTGTGAATCGGGCTAAGATAATGAGATAGTTTTGAACACTGTCTGGTTTTTGTCATGCTCAAAAATTGTTTTTGGATAGTTTTTAACCAAAAATTGTTACGGACTGCAACTGTTAACAAATAAACCTTATTGTAAAGTGTTGCCACTTATTTTATTTCAGCTAGACATTCCTCATTTTTATTTATTTAACTTCAGGTACTAAAACTATATAAATTAAAACTAATAAATAAAAATTAATTAAAACTATAAAGACATATTTTGGGGAAAAATAATAATACAAATGACAAAAACACAACAAAACTACTACAACTATAAATTTAATAAAATATAAAAATATATTACTCTAATTAAAATATTTGCAAAAACTATAATAGTATATAAATTATACTAAAATAACACTGATTATAGGAATTATGTAGAAACCAAAAATGTCAAAAAAAAAATATATATATATATATTAATGAGTTGAATTTTGGGCTGCTTTTATAGTATTAAACAGTTCCTATGTAAGCTGGACACTTGTTGGTACTTTTATGAAGCTTTTGGAAAAGTGTTAAAGCATCATGTTGCATAAATTGCATGGAAAACAAAATACAATTTTAGAATGACATGGCAGATTATACAATGGCAGAATTTTATTTTTTAGCTGAACTATTTCTTTAAGCCTTGACAGTATCTCCTGTGGTGCTGACATCTTCAGTGCAAATTATACAGTACCCCAGTAGTGACGCTGTGTGCTGTGTAGCCTTATCAGATCTGTATGTGTGGGTTCTTCAAAGCAGCTTTTGGTATATCGATCCTCACTCTGTCCGCACACACTCCGAGACAGCCAAAGATGTGGTCGGGCTGTGGAAAACAGAGCGAAGGGGAGTTTAAACATGTCTGCACCTGACATGAGCGGACTCTTGGTTGTGTTGATTGTATGTTTTTTATGACATAACTGCTGAAACACTGGACAAGGATGAATAGGCGTCTCATGGTACTGACCCAGAGGAAGGCTTCAACCTTCAAGTAAAAGAGGCCCGTGTCGATTTATCATTCTAATTATCTGAGGCAGGTCTGGGGCTGCGCTGCCCAGCGACTGTCTGACTAAGGGAAAATGCACCAGCAATGCACAGCCAAAGTGAATATTAATAGGGCTGGCGGTTGCAGACGTAGGATGCATTTTATTACGAAGACTAATGGTCCACTTGAGCAAACCCTCATTGCAATATCTCAGCTTGTTTGACCCTTTCTGGCCTGCTTTGAATATAATACCAAGATCTGGTCAGGTCACCATCTCAGAACTCAATATCACACGAGGCAATTTTAAAGTTAACCCTGCAGCCGCCAGCGTGTCACGTCCTTTCATAAAGACCCTTTACGATTCTTCTCCCTGTGCTCTTTTGGACTAAAAGGCCAAAGTATGTTTCCACACTGCAAAAAATGATTCTAAATGAAATTGTACAAAAAAAAAAGGTGCTACTTTAAGGCCTGACAACCACTGTTGCCAGTTTTATTTTTATTTTTTTACATTTATTTTATTTTTATTTATTTTTTACAGTGCAAAACAGCTTTACATTTCACCCTTTCCGAAACAGTGCAGTGGGTGTGTATTGTCAACAGTTTCGCTGGCTATGAGGTGCTTCCTCGCACACACCCACATGCAATGTCCTGTGAATATTCTCCAGCCTGTCAACAAAATATTTTCTCCCTTAAGAAACACAAGACTGTTAAATCACAGCTCCACTGCCTGGTCTTGTTTGCTAGGAATGCCGTCGCAACCAGAGAAAATGGTATGCGGCGTGTTGGGGGGTGAGCCAAAGGGAAACTGTGTGTTTTATAGCATGTACAGTACATACAAATACCACAAAGCATTCAAAAACTGCCCTTTTTCTTTTAATCTCACTACATTGGAATATTGCAATAACCGTTCAATCTGATGCCGGACCGCGATTTCAGAAAGGTCAACTTATCTTTCAGACGCACATATGCATGCAATGGAGGGTGAAAAAAATGTGTAATGATAATTCACTGCTCAGACAATGAAAACGAGAGACAAAAAAGATTTTATCATTAAATAAAATATATACATGGAAGGAGAGGCTTTGGATTGGACAGGGCGAAGGAGAAGTGTTTTGCTTATCAACTGGAATCGGGAGATTGAAAGACACAATCGCCAGACGCCCCCTTCCGAAACGGGTTCCCCCCCAGCCTCCCAGCCTCCCACCCTCCCATTTCCATTACTACATCGGGATGCTTTCATCATCTAATTTGGGTGCAGAAACGGAGGTGAAAAGCTTCACACTATTAAAGTGAACTCCGCTAAGGTTAAGAAGTAAGGAGCTTTCTTGTAAGGAGTAAGGAGCTCTCTCTTGCTGCGTTTCAAAGCTAGTGAGCTGTCTATAAGCATTGTAGGCTGTACCACAAAGTATGTATTTTAATTATGAAATATAATCTATAAAGTACTTAATTTAGACCAAATGCTAAGAAAGCATCACATGTATCATTTGTGGAAAATGCAATCCCAGAATGCTCAACAAATATTAATCATAAATGATAACACTTTACAATAAGGTTCATTTGTTAACATTAGTATTAACTGTGAACTAACAATGAGTAATGCATTTGTTACAGTATTTATTAATCTTTGATAATGTTAATAAAAGTGTGTAAAGTGTTACCTCATAAATATACATTTCACATTTCATTCAGCAATAAAGGCATCAATAAATGTTGTTAAAAATATATATTTTAAAAAATGTTAAAAATACCAAATATTTGTTTATGTTATGTGTTTTTAGGCATTTAGAGTACCGCAGCATTAGCTTAACAACATGCTAAAGTTTAAAAAAATAATAATAATAAGGTCAGCATAAAATGGAAATTCACCCTAACTATTTTCTAAATGTATGCAATAGATCTTATTGTGAATTATTCATCCATCCATTGTCCTTGTAATGTTTAATCAAAATGTCATAACTGGATCTTCATTGAAAATGACAGACTTCTCTCTGGTGATAAATGCAGGATTTTTCCAATCATGTGGTTCGCTTAAACCCCGCCCCTGCAATCTCACATTCATCTGCCTCCATTTTTGAGATCAATGCCCATATTTCAAAACATAATCAACAATCGAAGTCTCTGCCTTTTTTTTAAATAATTTGTTACACTCGGATGTATGTCACACTATGGAAGAAAAGATTTGTCGCTATTTCCATATCATCAATGCTGCGTCCGAAATCCCGTACTGTCTGAGTAGGTACTACATTTGAATTTGAATTTACTCCACGGCCGTTAAAAAAGTACGCTCTATATAGTATGAATGTGGTTTAGTGTGAATGAAATTTAGACGTACTACATCCACCATGTTGTTACTCTCACATGACCTACCATCGTCAGCTGCGTCACTTCCCTGCCATTCATAAATCACCTCCCATGGCCTCATGGGATAGTAAAGTTTCTAGCGAATGCACACTTCAGCATCTCGGCAGAAGTAGTAGGTCATCTGGGGACTTTTCGCATACTATGTATTTGGACACTCTTTTGGGGTAGTGTTTTTTTTTTTTTTTTTTACATGCTATAGACCTTATTTTCCAGAGAAACATGCGCGCCGCCATCTTTAGAATATTGTCTTTGAACTTCCGTTTTTGCGGTAACGTTAGCCCTATATATTTCTATGGCATCGCTGTTGAAGAATAATTAGTTGGTGAAGTGGATTTACGTGTTGTAGAGTTAATGAAAGTTATCATGAGCATTGTTATGTTTAAAGCAGATGTCTTAACAAATGTCAGTAGACCGGGAAGATTTTAAAATGAGCAGTTCATTCATAAATACATAAGATAGCTGTGGAAATACAAGCCGGAAGTCAAAAGACAACGAGCGCAGCGCTGAAAAGGGGCGGGGCTACATAAGGTCTATAAAGTAGGGAAGTATTTGATTTAGGACACAGCACATGACTTTGATTAATTGAAGTTGAGTCGTGTGGATCGCTAAATGTGCCATGTGGATTCACTGCCTATGTAGAGCATTCTAAATAATTCACTTATGAAGTTTAGGATGCTGCCTGAGAAGGTAGCTGCCTTATGTAGTCAGTGAGCCAGCTTACTAGGATTTGGAAAAGAGCTTTTGTCTCTTCTCTCCTCCATAAAACCACGTAATATTTAAAGAGAAAAAAGTGCTTGTCTTTTTTTTCTAAAGGTTCAAACGGGAGGAGGGGCTGGATCTAGGGTTTCACTCCTTCTCTGGCTTGAGGGCTAGCAGGCAGCTATTGAGAGGTATGTAAACCACGGGAACAGGTCAGGGCAGTTCAGACACAGAGTGGTTTCTTAACCCCTCACTGTCTCAGCCTGAGACTCTTATATGTTCTTGATGGACCTTAAAGGTGTAGAACTGGCAGCCAAGCGGAAACTGACCCATTTGACATTTGACCCTGGGGTCAGTCTGGAAGAAAATTGAGTAGATGAAATGATGGATCCTGTATGTCTGAAGGGAAAGAAATAATGGGTCCCAGTGGTTTTCTAGAAAATGTTTTCAGCAAAATTTTACAGCCACAGGTGTTGATCAAGTAAATGATTTACATTTTTTGTTTAAAAAAACAACAAAAAAAGAAAACTGGGGCTTAGCAAGTTTGCACATGTACGACTGTATGATGTGCTGTGGTGCTCATTTGGGCAGCATGAGTTTGAATCGGGCTCATTTTGTTTCCTGATCTCATCCTTCCTTGTTTCTCTCATTTCCTGTTTTCTATCTACTAGCAGTGCTTCTCACAAATCCAGTCAAGAATATATCCAGGTCATATTTCACCAAAATAAATAATAAAGCAAGAAATTATATTTTGCATAAAGAAAATAGACAGTTATTGTAAGAATTTCTGCATTCAGTATGTAGTTTTAGTCTACAAAATACACTAAAAATGCTAAAATTATTTTCTTTTTATTGTAACATAAAGAGCCAGACATGATATCAGCCAGATTGAAGGGAATCAATTAACCAATGAGCAAATCATGCACATGAACATTCATCACACACACCACAGCAACAACAACAACAGGTGGAGAGGAATGACACCTACAAAATACAAGAAAGATTTAAAGGTATAGTTCACCCCAAAATGAAAATTCTGCAATTTACTCGACCCTCGAGTAATTCCAAACCTGTATGTTTTTTTCTTCTGCTGAACACATAAGAAGATATTTTGAAGAATAGGTTATGGGTAACCAAACAGTGGATGGACCCCACTGACTTCCATGGTATGGAAAAAAAAAAAATACCATGGAAGTAAATGGGGTCCCATAGGTTACCCATAACCTATTCTTCAAAATATCATCTTATGTGTTCAGCAGAAGAAAAAAACTTAAACAGGTTTGGAACAACTTGAGGGTGAGTAAATGATGACAGAATTTTCATTTTTGGTTAACTATCCCTTTAAGGTTTTATTAAGGCCAAAAGGTTGGTCTATTTTGAGTGAAAACATCTGGTGTAGTAATTTATAAATTTATAAGTAATTTAAAAATAAGTGTGTGAAATGTATTAAGTAATGTTAACATCATATTGACAATAGTAAATACACTCTGTGTGTGTATATATATATATATATATATATATATATATATATATATATGTATATGTATGTATGTATGTATATATATATATATATATATATATATATATATATATATATATATATATATATATATATATAATGTGTGTGTGTGTGGTATTACAAAGCAGTATTATACGCTGACGTGTGTGTTAGACTGGTATTACAACGTAAACATGTTTTATGAGGACATTTCACGTATTTGAAATAGCTTTAAAAACATACTAAACAATGTTTTATTAAAAATGTAAAAATGCAGAATGTTTTCTCTGATGGGTAGGTTTAGGGGTAGGGTTAGTGTAGGGGGATCAGTGGTGCCAGACGTACGATAATTATCGTATTTGTACGATAATTTTGACCTCTGTACGATGTATGACCAATAATGAAAAAAATCCCATAATGTACGATAATTTCAGAATTTTGTGACACTTCAAATGAATGTCATTGTAATCATAGGACTTATATCCTCATTGATCTAGCTGTGGATCCCTACGTCATGATAGTAAGTATAACGTGAACGTTGTGTTATTAGGCATGTCTTCAATCTCATCTCACCTTAAGTCTTCTCGGCCAATCATCATGGAGAATGACTCTCTCTCACGAGCACAAGTTAATGTTCCTGCCGTGGCGCTTAGGTCAGTTGTTTTTTACTAGTTATTTATATATTGTGGTAATGTGCAGGTCATGTCAAAAAGTTGTTGGTCTATATAAATATCTGTATTCTGTACGTTTGGCTCATCAAGTCAAATCATCTTTATTATAGCGCTTTTTACAATGCAAATTGTGTCAAAGTAGCTTTACAAAGATAGAAAGGACGTAATTTTAGAAGAAAATAGTTTGATGTCCAGTTTAAGTAAGTTCAGTATTGATTCATTATGATTGTAAAAATCATTAGTTTATATCATTTATCTATACTAAAACTCGTGTACGATCATTTTCTTCCAAATACGATAATTTTGAGCTTCTGGTACGATACTTGGACATTTCCAATCTGGCAACACTGAGGGGGGTAGAATGTACAGTTTGTACAGCATAAAAACTGGCATTACACTATGGAAGTCCTACTAAGCTAGCAAAACAAACCTGTGTGTGTGTGTGTTTTGTGTGTGTGTTTAAATAGTTTTTTATTTTGTGAGATGTACATTTGTTCTTTTTTTTTTTCCCTTTGCTACACAACTGTTTTTGTGATGTGAGTCAGCTTAGCCTTTAACTGTACCTGGAATCATTTCTTTCTCTCCCTCTCTCTCTCTCTCCCTCCCTCCCTCTCTCTCTCTCTCATTTGCTCCCTCTCTGTTTTGGACGAGTGCTTAGTTATCACAGCTCTTTAGCTACTGCTGCCAGATCTCTCATTTTGTGGCCTTTTGATCATAGACTGGTCAGAGAATTTGGCCACAAAAACAGTGTTTAGTAACTCGATATTGAGAACAGAGCCAAACGGGCCCTGTCAGTTCAATAGAGAAAGAAAAAAAACCCCCAGATACATACAAACCTACCCAGGAAAAAAGCTCACACAAATGCACACAAGCAGCTTTTAAAGATCTAGGCTCTGGATCCACAAGCCGAAAGAACACCCTGTTTAACAGGGTCCTGGTTTTACAGAGGCCTGTCATTTAGGTCAGCTCATTGCATCGGCCCTTGTGAGCCACCGACAATCTCTACTGAGGGAAATTTCCTGTCCTTGACTACATACAGCTCACTTAGACAATCTGTGCCTCGCCTCAGACACACATAGACATTTAGAAAATGTGCAGGGACTGTTTGCTCTAGTGTGGAACAGGATTACTGTGGTTTTGATATGTGAAGGACTTCATTTGTAACATGATATTTCAGTGGATTCGTTGTTAAAAGCTGTCTGACCGCTTTGAAGCAAAGCTGAGTCAACGGGAGACACTTTCTCAGGCTCTCCGGCTCATCGTCATTTCACATTAGGACAACTGATAGGTCTGAGTGTCTCTCCCCTGAAGGCGTGTCAGGATAATTGCATTGTATGTCAATAAAATTAATGCAGTGATGATAAAGACTGGGAGTAAAATATTTTCATGCAAACAATTTACATTTCACATCTGCATTTTGAGGAGGAAATTGCCATCTAAAAATATATCTTTTTTGACCTATTGCGTACCTAGGGGCCGAATGTGCTGACCCCAATCTGGAATCTTAATAAAAAGGTCTGCAAATTCTGGCCAAATTATCCATTAAGTTATTATGAACATTGCTGTTCCCTCTGGGAAGAGAGAAGAAAAAAATGTGATACCGCTCAATACTCCACCACAGAATCAATCTATGATTCCACAGCAAAACTAGACCATTTAAATAAATAACAACCTAATCCTATTGAAAAAAAAGCACCACAAACTTTATTTGAAAAATATCTATCTGCCAATAACCTAAGCACAAGCTCCACTCTTCAGCACAATGGTAACAAAAAAATATCCAAAAGAAATTCTTTGGAGGAAAAAAAAACAACAACAAAAAAAACTGTTGTTCATTGTTAGTTCAGGTTAGTTCACAGTGCATATACAATGTTTGATTTTAATAATATATTAGTTAATGTTGTAATTAACATTAACTAAGAAAGATCAAACTAAACTAAGGTAGTAAATGCTGTAGAAGTATTATTTGTTTTTAGTTCATGTTAACTAAAGAAGTTAACTAATGTTAACTAATGAAACCTTATTGTAAAGTGTTACTATAATAATGAATGTAGTCGAAAGATTTTGAATTTTCTGTTAATTTAAAGGTGCCATCGAATTGAAAATTGAATTTATCTTGGCATAGTTGAATAACAAGAGTTCAGTACATGGAAATGACATACAGTGAGTCTCAAACACCATTGTTTCCTCCTCCTTATATAAATCTCATTTGTTTAAAAGAATCTCAACATAACACCGACTGTTACTGTGACGAGCAGGGCGGGCGAGAGCCGTGAGGGAACGGCGCGAGGCCGGTGACACGAGTGATAATGAGCGTCACCTGCGAGGCGTGCCGGCCTCGAGTCTCTCACGGAGGAGCTCCGGAGGCATAAAAGGAGGAGCGACATCAGTGAAGGACGAGAGAGGACCAGGCCTGGACTTTATGTTATGTTTTATTATGTTTATGTGGCCGGCATTACTTTCGTTTTGTTCTTTGTTTATTTTGAATTAAAGTTACGTTGAACGTTCGCTGGTTCCCGCCTCCTTCTTCCCACATCTACTGACCTCGTTACAGTTACGTAACAGTCGGGATCATTAATATGTACGCCCCCAATATTTGCATATGCCAGCCCATGTTCAAGGCATTAGACAAGGGCAGCCAGTATTAATGTCTGGATCTGTGCACAGCTGAATCATCAGACTAGGTAAGCAAGCAAGGACAACAGCGAAAAATGGCAGATGGAGCAATAACAACTGACATGATCCATGATTACATGATATTTTTAGTGATATTTGTAAATTGTCTTTCTAAATGTTTCGTTAGCATGTTGCTAATGTACTGTTAAATGTGGTTAAAGTTACCATCGTTTATTACTGTATTCACAGAGACCAGAGCCATGTCGTTATTTTCATTATTAAACACTTGCAGTCTGTATAATGCATAAACACAACTTCATTCTTTATAAATCTCTCCAACAGTGTGTAATGTTAGCTTTAGCCCCGTTAGCCACAGCATACTATCAAACTCATTCAGAATCAAATGTAAACATCCAAATAAATACCATACTTACACGATTAGACATGCTGCATGATGAACACTTTGTAAAGATCCATTATGAGGGTTATATTAGCTGTGTGAACTTTGTTTATGCAATGATAGAGTCGAGAGCTCGGGAGTGGGCGGAGAGCGCGAGCAATTAAAGGGGCCGCAGCCTGAATCGGCGCATTTCTAATTATGCCTCAAGATAGGCAGTTAGAAAAATTAATTAAAAAAAATCTATGGGGTATTTGGAGCTGCAACTTCACAGACACATTCAGGGGACACCTTAGACTTATATTACATCTTGTAGAAAAATGTTTAATGGCACCTTTAAAGCATGGACCTAAGAACATTAAACAGATTCTATACTTAATTCTGCATGTAGAAATGAAAGCTTTAACTTTTCTAAGAATTTCACTTGGGATTGGTGTATTATTTTTGGTTAGTTAGTGAGATCAAGTATTGATTCTAAAGTAGAAAACTGTACAAAGTATCGATAAATTCAAGTACTTTTCAATAATAAAAAAGTAGTGAATCTACTTAACTTTAATGTACAGGTGTTCCCAGCATGCACTGGGGCATGAATAATTAATGGAGTAGCATTTTTCACAATTTGTTTGAAATCGACCCCTATACCCTTTTTTATTATCCCCTACATTACTCACTAATATAATAATTAATGAAGTAGCATTTTTCACAATTTGTTTGAAATCGACCCCTTTACCCTTTTTTTTATTATCCCCTACATTACTCCACTAATATAGTTCACCTGAAGGAGTGAATGAAAATGACTGTGAATTCAGACACTACTGAGTGCGCCAGAAGGGCTGTCGCTTTTGCATAGTTTGTGCTTGCCGCTTAATAATCATTTGAAAATTCGCAAACTGACAACTCAGTAATGAAAAGATTTATCTGGAAATCTGTCATGGAAACTAGCATGAATAAACCTTAATTAAACAATTTAATAATCAATTAAAAAGGAATTGATGCTTGTATGATATTATGCTGTACCCACATTGGACCAGCGGTTTGGAAAATGGATGGATTCACATGCGGGCACCATCTTCTGGCGAGACGCGGGAATTCGTTCATCGCAACCGCCACAGTGGGTATTCTCTAGCCGTTGAGTGTACATCGGTTGTACACTCGCTCCACTATGGTTTCGGACACCACTACAAATGGCTCATTTCGCCTCAAAGAGTGCCCTAATTAAGGGTAAAGGGGGCGATTTCGGACATAGAGCTAGTGTTATTTTCTCTGTTGTTCTTGTTGAGTTTTTTTTTTTTTTTTTTTTTTTGAAGCCTGGAGTTCATTTTCAACTCACAATGATTCACTTGTGAACAAAATTAGTTACCGTTATTGTTTTACCAAATGTTATGGCTGTTTTATCGCAACAGCCATAACAGATAACAATTTGTTTTATAGTCTTTACAGTTAAGTGATTTGCATTTATTTTTTTTTCATAAAGATTCATTAAAAAAAGAAATCATTCTCAAATTAGAGCTCAATTACTCAGAAAATGCACTGTAAAGCAGGAACACCAGAACACGGAGTTATTTTTCCTGCGTGTGGACGTCAGCCCGCCGCCTGAGGAAACACAAAACGTGAGCTTATATCGCAAACGCACTGCACACAGATTCAGAGTGAGGTTTTTATTGCGTTGAGAACGGTATCCATAACAATATTTGGTTTCAGTCAAGAAGTCATCACCCGACTATTCAGAACAAAAGTCAATAAAAGCGTTATTGCTGCTCAGGGACGTGAATTGGCTCGCTCGAACTCCAAGCATGGCTGCGCCACACTGTAAGATAATCTAATTGTGATGATGAGTGTGAGGTCAAAACAATGAATGAAAAATCACTTGTCTCTCTATAAGAAGCCTCAAACATGTTGTACACTGCTGGTAAGCATCATGACCTGATATTGAAGGTTTTTCTCAGTTTCTTTAAAAGAAAAACTCAAGGTTAGAGTGTATATGAGGTGAATGCTTCTTAAATCAGTGCCTCAATGTACAATATATCATACCGTGCCTTAGAAAACACCCTTCAGATAACAATGCACTGGAGTTAGTTCATGAGATGTTTTTCCCCAACAGTTCAGGGTGATAGAGGACAGGTTATGCGCTTCTATTCACACCGTCCTCAACAGAACGCCAAGTGTGTGACACAGAGATGTCAAGGCTCGAAGCGGAGATAATGCAGAAATAGCCATCTCAAACTGTGCATGCATCTTACAAGACATCACACCTTCACACACCGGGAGACGCCGGCGGAATGGATGTTATTGCTCGAGAGCACTTGTCTATTTTTCAGTATGCTCCTATTGACAGACTTTTCTTTTGTATCAATACAAGGCTGACTACTTTCTTTCGCTCTGCAAGAGTGTGAGTTGAAGGTTAAGGGAGTCTGAAACCTCACTTATGGATGTCAGAAGTGCTGTTTTACTCCTCAGTACAGCGTAACTGCTGAAACCAAGCCAAGGGCTAAATATGCGTAGAGCAGACAGAAAATTAATAGGCATTGACATTTTTCTATGTATGTTCTGCAAGATGGGTTCAGGCCCATCAAGGCCATCTGGTCTTAATAGAACATCAATTGATGTGAACAGGAAGAGAGACCAATTTGTTTTCTCATTGGGGGGTTTGGGGCCGGTTTGTAAATCTTACGTCCGCACTCGCACACACACTCACTAGTCTTCCTCGTTCTTGGCATTGCAAGTTGACGGCTTTACAGTAGACAAGCCTGAGGCTCCCTATGTAACGTGTGTGTGTGTTGTTTAAGTGGACGCAAATGGGAGAGGGCAGATTTCGCACTTCCTTAAGACGTTCTCAGGGCTATTATGAAAGGTTGTGTGCATATGCATGTGTGTCTGTATGCATTCAGGCGTCTGTTGAGGGTTTTGCCATTGTGAAAGGGGTTGAGGGAAGGCATGAATACCCTCAGTCAGCCAGCTGGCAGTCTCGGGTCTTTGTACAGCCCAGCTTTTCATATTGTCTGCTCAGTTTACAAATAAACATGGCTAGGGATGAGGCCTACAACAAACAGATAGCCCCATTCATTGTGCCTGACAAGCTGCGGGGAAAGCCCAGGTCCCTGTTTCCACAAACCACTCCGTTTTAACACACACATTCAGCCAATTCAGCCAAAAACGTCTCCTCCTAGCTTTGTATGTATACATTAGATAGCATGGACATCATTTTCATCACTCACTCCCATCACCTCTCTATCTTGGATGTTTAAGTTTCTTACATAGTGAGGTGATAAAAATCCGAGACTGTGTGATTCTAATGTAATACTTTATTTCTGTCGGGACCATTATCGTCAAATATAATTGATAATTGCATAGAGTTTGTATTGGCGGTATGATTCTGTTCTGGGCAAGAGCTCCCTGTGCATCCATGCAGCCTAGCATGGATAAGAGCAGGGAGAGCAGCAATAACCCCCCCTAGGGTAAACAGAACAGGACCAACATGATATGCAAATATCATTTAATGCCAATTATTTGACGTACACATATTTTTAAGAGTAGTCTGATTCAGGGGAATCATAAGGCCAATCCTGACTGACGAGAGGAGCTGGGGATGGAGGAGGGTAATTAGCTCCTGAGAAATGCGATAGCTGCTGATAATACTGAGGAGCTTATGGATGCTGTGATAGGCACTCGCTTAGTGAGGTCTGATCGCGCTCTGACAGCGTAAGTGATATCTAGCGCTCATTGAAGTATATGTGCGAGACATCACTGCCGTTGTCAGAGCGCGATCAGACCTCACTAAGGAGTGCGGAACGAGTTGGCATAGTGGTGTATTAGAGGTAAAAAGGATATAAATACTAGGGTGTGACGAGATCTCGGTCACAAATCTCGCGAGACTACTGTGCGAGATTTCCTGAGGCGAAATGTCTCGTGATGTTGCCAGCAGAGTGTTAGGATGATTAGAAATTAATATGCCACCGCTACGTTTACATTATGCCTCCACTATCGTTTTGCTTTGTATTTAAATAAAAAACATTTAATTCAGTTGGATAACGGTCGCCGCCGCTCCATATTTACAGAGTTAGGCGGATGCTGAAAGTGAAAGTAAACGCGAGCACACATCAAAGGATTTCAATACCCGCATTTTGAGAGCGCTCCCTAGTACAGATATCTCTCAATAGAAAGCTATTTTAGGCTGGGAGTGTAGCGTAACCATCTCTTAGCTCTGTATAAAAAGAAAAATTGGTCTTATTTGACTTTGAATATTGCAGAGTGCGATTATGGTGCACTTATTGTAAAGTGTTACCATAAAAATAGCGTTTTCTCTTAATCTTATAAGCACAAACTGTAAGGTTTCAGCTAACATTAGTTAAGCACTGTGAACTATCATGAACTAACAATTAAGACTATTTTTATCAACTAACATAAACAAAGATTAATAAATCTGTACAAATATATTGCCATTGTTAGTTGTTGGTTAATACATTAATGTTGAAATGAGACCTTATTGTAAAGTGTTAATATTTTAATTTATACTGTTTTTATTTCTATGATCAGTTTGTGAAAAGGAGTTCAGTTAGGAGGTCAAAAGTTGTAGAGCTCATAAATCATGTACAGCAAGGGCAAAGAGACTGAAATTATACAGGAGAGAAGCCAGCAGTTGAGTTAGTGGCAAAACCTTTTACAGTGCTGAATATTGTCTTTTACTGTATATGATAATTCATACTCAGAAAGTAGAACTGAAATGACATTGATACAAGATGATTAGTTAAAACATTTCAAATACACCTGCAGAATATTTTTTCCAGTCACGTATTTCGCCATCTTGTCTCGTCTCGTGAACTCAATCTCGATTCTCGTCTCGTCTCGTGAAACCTGTCTGTCACACCCCTAATAAATACTGTTCGGTTTCTCGCACAAAGCGATCGGTTCGTGTCTTAGGACATCAATGTGTCGTCACGAGCCACAGGGTTTAATTTGGATTTGTCTATGCACGTTTTTTCGACTCTTATTGATTGTGTTCCCATTCACTCCCATTATTTGACTGACAGACGGCAACGGTTGGAGTTAAAAATCATCATTTGTGTTCTACTGAAGAAACAAAGTCACCTACATCTTGGATGCGCTGAGGGTAAGCAGATAAACATCAAATTTTCATTTTTGGATGAACTATCCCTTTAACTGTATTTTATTTTTGTGATCAGTTATATCAGCATAACAGTTTATGTCAAACGTTGAACTGTTCTTATTAGAATTTCTTATTAGATATGTCCTTTTGCTTTAAAGTTTCACCCAAAAATCACCCTCATGCCATTTGAAACCCATCTGAATTTCAAAACAGAATGTCTAAGCTACTCTTTTTCATTAAATTAAAGTGGTGAACATAACTATCGAGCAGGATTTTTAAGTGCAAATCACATAATAGTGGAATGTGAATAGTGTAGAAAACCTTTAAATAATGATTCTTTGGGTTTTTGGAGCTCAAGCACTTCTGGTCCCCATTTGCTTTCACATATCAAAAGGAGCACCATGTAAATTCATCAAAACTTTGACATACAGTCATACATGCATGGACAGACACTTAAAGGGATAGTTCACCCAAAAAATGACAATTCTGTCATTATTTACTCACCCTCAAGTAGTTCCACATCTGTATGAATTTCTTTATTTAGGAAGATATTTGGAAGAATGTCAGTAACCAAACAGATCTCACCCCCCATTGACTACCATAATATTTATTTTCCCTACTATGGTAGTAAATGGGGGGCGAGATCTATTTGGTTACTTTCAAATGTTCTTCCAAATATCTTCCTTTGTGTTCAGCAGAACAAAGAAATTCATACAGGTTTGGAACTACTTGAGGGTGAGTAAATGATGACAGAATTTTCATTTTTTGGGTGAACTGTCCCTTTAAGTTTGTGTAAAATCTGATTCCTGTTCTTCAGAAAGATATGAGATTATTCAAAGAACATCTGGTGCTTCAGTGGAAAATCTGACCATCTTTACAAAGGAGTCAAGTGATAAATGTAACAAATTTGCATATTTGATAAGTAACCTAAAAATAGTACAGAATCTTATGACTATTACATTTTACATTTATTTATTTAGCAGATGCTTTTATCCAAAGCAAATTGCTTTTTATTTACAGGTTTAATATTAGATCTTATTTTTTCTGGCCTTAGACTTTTGGCTCCTACTGTACAGTTGAGCTTGTGTTTTGTATTGCATTAGCCTCATTGATAGCACATGGCCGGCTAGGAGGTTTAAGCAGATAAAACATGACAAAAGACCTTTTGAATCAAATGCTCTCTTTTCACGCACTCTAAGTACAGCCTCACTCTCTCTTTCACACGTTCCCTCTCGCTCTCTCTCACTTGCTTTCGCATCTTTTTTTTTTTAAGGGAAATAATAGCTGGTTGTATGGATCCGCCTCCTGGCCATGGGAGCTACTTTGTCTTAATTACCTCAGGACGAGTGAGTGGCCCCTGAAGCAATCATCTTTGTTTGTTAAAACAGCCGTTATCTGCTTCGGTTAGGTCCATAAATAAAACATAGCCCATATTACAATGTCATGTTCCTTAGGACTCCAGAACCTGGGAACTGATCACAACAACAAGAACAAAAAATCCCTGAGCGCTGCACACACACGCAAAGAGAGATGATCTCTGTACGTTGTTATCTGATGTCAGCTTGTCGAGACTGTCAGCGCTGAGTGATCTAGAGCGAGCTGATTGTGAATATCCACAGATGTAAATAACCTTTTTCACTAGTTCAAGGTGGGCCATCTGTCCACTGTCATTTATTTAGTTTATTACTATGAACTGAGGGACAGCACCAGTGTCTGCTGCAGGCAGAAAAAGCAATAAATAATGACCTTTCTGTCTGAATTATAATCACCAAAGTGTTGCCATGGCACAGATCTGTGGCACTTGCTCTTAGCAGCAGGGAAGAAGCATCCAATCATATGTCAGACATATGGATCCTGCCCAGCCCTGGTGTTGGAAATTGCTCCTTATGGAGATTCCAATAAAATACACCTTGCACGTCCAGCATGAGTTGTGGAAAGATGTATGTACAGTTGCATCTTCAAAAGAAAGTGGTATTAAAGCAAATTAAACACAAATATATATATATATATATATATATATATATATATATATATATATTACCTTAATTGATATGTAGCATTGTCATATTAGAAAATCTGTGATTTAAAAGGAAATTTAAACCTGGTTTAAGTTTCTTTAATCATTTTACAATTATTAAATTTAATAAATAAGTTATATTTTAACTGTATTTATTACTTTTTATATTAATATTACAAAAGACTGAGGAAGTAATGATTTATTAAAATAAGTCATTTTAATTGATCAAAATATAAAATATATTGTACATATTCAAATGTTTATTTATTTATTTATACTTTTATTATGTAAAGATACCAAGAAATGTACCTTTTTTTCCCCGTACATTTCCGAGTAGAATAATTTCTCAGCTTTCATTTCAAATTGTCATAAACCCCTCGATCTTGCAGGGAATGAGAATTATGAAAATTATCTTTGGCTTATCAACTTTTGTTTCATAAAAGGAAAGCAGAACCAGGTATGTGCACGAAACAAATTTTAGCAAGAAAAATTACGGCTCTGAGATTCAATCCACTCTTGAAAATCTGCATTCGACAGTAACCTAGAGAAAAACTGGCTGATTTCAATCTCTTGCCTGTGATGTAAACCGAATCACAATCACAGGAAATGAATCCAATCATGGAGGGGTGGTGCAACAATCTAGGTCAGTTTTGGAAATGACTGCTACGGGCAATAAGATTAAGGAACACGCCGATTCGCTGAAAGACGAATCAGTAAATCAGCTCTGAATGAGTAACACTTTGCTTCTGTTCTGTGTCTTGTGTGTAGCTAATGTTTATTTTTCCTGCTTATTTTTTTATGATGAGAGCATAAGAATGAGGCATTATGTATCTTTGTATCAACAGTACAGTGGATGAATTAGAAAAATATATATATTTTCCAATCTCCCGTTCACTAACACCCCCCTCCCTCCACACACACACACACACACACACTCACACACCTTCCTTCCCATTTCTACAGCTTAACTTCATTGTCTCAAACCCTTTCTTTCATCTTAAGACAAAGATTTATGTAAATCTTTGGGCCCGGCGTTAATGCGAGCCGCAGTGTGAGAAATAGCATCCCTAAATCGCAGTATTGTTGTTGAAAATGACAAGGCAGCCCCATAATCCCACAATGCGATCATCCAAATGTGTCATAATGCTCTGTGTAGGCAGGCAAATCTGAATATCAAAAAGACACCACGCACCTCGCCAGAGCCTTCAGTTCTTTAGAACCGCTTTTTTAAAGAACTCACCCCGTTGTCACTTAAGGAAAAGCAAAAAGTATAGAAAAAAACAGAAATGTGACATTTGAGTGACTGGTTTGGTGTGCTGTTAAAGGAATTTTCTTTCTTTGTCTCAGTGTCTCAGCCCTTTTTTTTTTCTTTTTTGTTTTGTTTTTTCAAGAGTGACCTTCTCATTCCACATCTAGACAGTTTTTCTTTTGACTTTGATTAGAAAAGTTTGATAACTGACAGAATCACTTATATTTATTGAAGTTTGTGTGTCCTATATGGTGCTATCAGTATTTCTCGATAACATTTTCATTTTTTTTTTTTTTTTTGTGGCTTATCTATATGTTCAGACAGTTATAAAGTGGGAAAAGTTAGATCATAATATGTCACTTAAACCTGCATCGCCCACATGAGCACCATGTGCCTTTCTGAAACATATGTGCTAATCGCTGCATCAAAGCTCTGACACATATTTTTTTTTTTAATGCAGACTGATGCATTTATTGTTTAAATGATGATGAGATATTTCGTTTTACTATTTCAAATATTTAGTACATTCCTACACTGTAAAAAAAATATTTTCATGATTTTTTTATCATAACATCTTTTGTCAAATCAGCTTAGATAATTAATGTAGTTGAGATAACATAATATTTTGAGTTTCTGTCTATTAAACCAGTCGCCTTCATTGTATTAACTCAAAATTTGAAGTTAAACCAACATTTCTTTTTTACAGTGTAGCTAACATAGTTCCATTTTACAATAAAATATTCAAAGCTGATTTTCTTTTTACAGTTATATATTATATCTTTATGTGCTGTTTTCTTGCCAAGTGCCGATGTTTATGCATCTGCTGCAATTCCGTATGACTCTGACTTGAAATGCTACATTTGTTAAGCCTCAAATTGATTTAAACATATTTGATTAGTTTCCTTGTCATTTGTCATGCCGATCTGTCTGTCAGAGCGAGAGAAGAGGAGGAGAGAGCGACTGCTGTTGGAAACAGCCATGAAACAGCCATGCCAATCAATTGGACAAGGACAAGTTGGTTGAATAATAATATTAATAATTACAACACAAGTCTAGGGAATCCCTGATTTGCCATGACTCCCTCATTGAGCTATCTTCCATAGAGACTCCTTCGTTCCAATAATTAAAAGCACCATTCCACTTTTCTTTTTCGTTTTCTGCAATTCCCCCTAGATCAGGTACAAGTCAAAAAAAAAAAAAAAAGAGCAAGAGAGAGAAAGAAAAAAGATTCCACACCTCACTCTGAGCTCTATTTAGCAGTTTGAATTTGCCCCCTCCCCATCCGACAGTAAAATCTCAGGCCGTCACTTGAAGCCCGGTGGGGGATTTTGTGGGAAAGAATAGCCATGTTGATCTTGAAGTCTTAAGTCTCAGCGTACCTGTCAACACTCCGGCTCAGCAGCGAAGACTGTGGCTTAAGTCACTTGAAGTTGCCTTTTAATGAGAGGGGAGGTCTGCGCACGCTGTCAGACTGAGCCGAAATAATTCCATACCTTCTGAATAACCCAAGCGTGTCTTTTAATCCTGCTGCTGTTTATGTAATGGAAATAAGCAGAAACAGGTTAATGAGAGGGTGAGCTCTGGCCTGCATGCACACACACACACACACACACACACACACACACACACACGAGACTGGATCTGGTATGAAAGTGATATGTGTGTATGACAGACTGCTTCTCTCCCCTTAAACATATTCTAATCAAGAAGATTATAATAGAACTTTTGGCATTTCATTCAGACTGATGATGGCATTTCCTTTTCCTCGAACTCACTATGTAACTGTCTAACTATAACTATATATCACATTTTTTTCTTTTGTCAAATCAATATAATCAATATCACATAACATAATATTTTGAGTTTCCGTTGATAAAACAAATCGCCTTCATTGTATTAACTCAAATTTTTCATTTCAGTGAAAGGTAACTTACTTTTTTAAGTTAAAGCAATTTTTACAGTATGTGGATGAAGAATATAAATCATGGTTTGGGAAGAAGGGAATCTAACCATTAGATGTATTTACATATATATATATATATATATATATATATATATATATATATATATATATATATATATATATATATATATATTATTTATTATGTTATTTATATCTTATATAGTTCCCAAACCTGCATCATCCACGTGAGCACCATGACTCAATGTTGAGAATTTGTGCTAATTACTTCTATACTTTTCAATGGGTTTGATCATGTTTGGCTATGGATGTATTGTTTAAATGCTAATCATTCCACTTTTCCCTAATTTTGGAAATAGAATCTGATTTCATCACAGCCTTCCTCACTTCCCCTTCCCTTCCATCTCTCATTCCGTCTGTATTTTTTTTTTTCTTCCCTGCTTTTTCCTCCCTGACTCCATCTCTTCTTTTCTTTCAGTGGGAATAATCCCCCCTACAGGAGACTTCAAAGAGCAGGCCAGGCAGGGACAGGCTTAATTACCCGCCTGCCTTAAAACTGATGCCAAATCAAAACTTGCTCTGGTCCATCTCTGTCCTGCCTTGGCAGGGCTAATTGTGGCCTTGGATTCTATTTTGGAGAGTTTTGAAAAAGTCACAATTAAATCAAAACAAGAAGTATGTGGGCAGCACATCACACATCATCATGTAGGCTGCTTTATATAGTTCTGGAGGTCTTTGCCTGATTTATGTGAATTTTTGAGCTATTTCAGGGTATTGTTAGACTTTTAACATTAGTCATACGGTAGTATTTTCAGTAAGCTAAATAACACCTCAGTGCTAACTCAGAGGGTCTGTGCATGCTATACTGTCGCAAGTGTTTTATTTGGCCAGTCCAGAAAGTACTTCTATACTTTTTCCGTGTTTTTAATCTTACATAGGCATAATCCAACCCTCAACCCGAGTGAAGTTTTAAACCCCTTCGGGATGTGCCATGGAGGATTCGATGGCTGGCCGAGGGAGAGCATTACGTCGGGGTATTTAACACCGCGGAGAGTTGGATACGAGGGGGCTTAATGATGCCGTAGCAGTCGGGATGAGCGCTAATTCACCGCCCAGGGCCCGTGACGGATGGGGCACCTGCAGAGCCAGCCATCAGTCAGCTTACCCACCCTCGACACGTCCCAGGAGGGGCTCCGTATCCCTCCGACTCATGGAGCTCCGCCACTCTCCACAAAATGGCCTCATAATGACAGACGAGTGCGTGAGGTAATCAGCATCTTTGTTTTTTCTTTTCATTCTGACTAAATATATCTCACTTGTTAGCTTCTGAAAATTGTTTGAGAAGAATTCTAAACAAATATGTTTATGCGCTCTTAAAAGTGCGTTCTTTTAAGAATTCCCACATTATAAGAACATACCCCGGAGCCAGTTATGTTGAGAGTACAGTAGTGCCTTGCTTCATTCGTTTATATGACATATGTTTATATGTTATGTAGCCGAATATACTGTGACATCACAAAGCACCCTTCCCCCATGGCCCCGCCCACTGGTGTTTTCATTTGTTGCAAATAAAAGGTTTAAAATCTTATCTCAATAACAAATACAAACATTATGATGAATCGTGAAGTGTGAAATAAAGAGTAAACAGTGGTAAAAAATCTTGTTTTTTTTTATTCAAGACCTGCATACCAAAGTTGCCTCAGTCCAAACAAGGGGCATCAGCTTCTAATGCTTGGAAGAAATACGGGAGGAAAAAAAAAAAAAAAGACTAAATTATACACAGAAGGGCAGCTTTCAAAAACAACTAGTATAACACAAGTGAACATAATTGTCAGTTTGAGATGAATGTACTGTATAAATGAGTGGACAAACAGTCATACAGAGCTCTCTGACCTCCACAAAGTGCCACATCTTTTTTTTTTTTTTTTAAGATGCAGATACTAGAGGTTAATACATTCTGGGAAAGGGTTCGAAAGTATACATGGTGGGTCAGGCTGATTGATTCGTGTCTGTATGAGTGTGGTCAGTTTTAGTAGCTCTTGATGAGTTTAATTGTAGCCTTTGGTTGGAGGCGAAAAGCTTTGATGTGAATTGCACACAATTGAAGAGAAGATCATATACAGCAAGGTTTGGCTCGGCTATCCTGTTACCTACATGTTTGAAAGTCCCGTGTCAATTATTTTTAGACATATTATGAGCGAGCCTGTTTCCTGTGTGTGTGTGTGTGTTTGTGTGTATGTGTGTGTGCAGAGGGAGGGAGACTGAGAGAGAGAGAGAAAGACCTTCCAAACTTTCCAGACCTTTTTCTTTACTTCCCGATCAGAAAACGATGACACAATAATGATTTGGACAAGTAAAACATTTTGTATTTGTGCTCTATTCTTCTCATGCTAAAAGACCTGAACTTTGCAGGCCCCGAAAATCAGGTATTACGCCCCCAAATCAGAGGACAGAAGGGGCTTTGTTTAAATAAAGACAGACTGCTGCCAGTGCTAGTCAGAACACACAAATTAAAAAAAAATTAAAAAATCAAGAAAAGGGTGGGAGGGGGAAGGGAAGGGAGATCAAGAAAGAGAGAGAAAACTAAACAAAGTCTGGGCAAGCATATAAAATTATTTACAACCAAGATAAGAGTGAACAAAACATTTACTGTTGTATATGTAGCTACAGTAAAAGGTCAGACAACCTCTTAAACTCATCTGTACATTTTTAATTTCAATTTTCACAATTGTATCCTGCCAAATGTGTGTACATATACAGTATATATATATATACACACACACACATAAACACATCATAGTGCCTACACATGTATTTCATTCCAGCCATTAAGAAAATTCATTACTGAAGAAGAAACCAGAAAGATACACATGACAGGAACCTCAGTATCTTTCCATACGTAAATGTCGCTGGCCCCATTGCATTTTTCTTTCAATCAATTTAATCTTTGTTTTCTTACACCCAAGGCAGAAAAGTTACTAAAACTCAAGACTTTTACAGTTACAGTGACAAAACATTTTAAAGACCCACAATTTAAAATTGGACTGTAAAATGAATCTTTAAAAAAAAAAAAAAAAAAAAAAAAATGAAAAAGACGGAAAGAAATGATAATTTGGAAAAAAAATAATATTTTTTTTCTTTTCTTTCCTTTTTTTTTTCTTTTTTTTTTCTTCTTTTTTGTAAATTGCCCAGGCATTCTCCAATATTACAAATACTGGTATACTTTTACAGTAAACAAGAGAAATGTCATATATATTTTTTATATATATATATATTTTTATATATATATATATACTTAAAATCCCATCACCAAAAACCAATATACACACGCCACTATGGCATTCAGAGAAACTTTATAAGCAAACTTGGAAAAAAAAGGGAAAAAAAAAAGTTTGTTTAAAACACACATACACAGAAATATCATTTTACCCTTGTACTTGTTTCAATACTGTAAACGTATTTTAAGACAGAGTGCACTAAACGTTTTACTTTTTTCTTTTTTTTCTTTTTTCTTTTTTTTTTTTTTTAAAGTTTCTGTAGTTCCTGATTTTTGTCCAGTCTCTTCTTTGACTATTCGTAGCAAAAGAATCATCCATTATTTTCAAGGGACGCAGTCCTGTCCTGAAGTGAAAAATTTTACATATATATATATTTGTCTATTGTGTGTGTTTTTGTGCAGTTATATGTACATATACATACATATATACACACATAGACACACGTTAGTATTGTGCTGGCTACTTCTCATTTTAGTTCAACTTCTTTAAATGACCTATGTATCTGTTTTTATCATTATTCTTTTAGAAGCAGATTAAAACCACATGAACTCAATTTTTATTTTTTTTTTCAATTCTTTGCATCACAAAAGTGTAGCATTTGTCTTATAAGACAATAAATAGGAAGATCAGTATTCAAGGCACACTCATGTCAAATTGAATGGCAGTACAAAAACTGTCCAAATAAATTAATTTCATTTTTATAGTGCCAGCATTGTGAAAGCCAAGCCTATCAACGCTGGCACTTCAATCTCAGATGCTCCCTCTAGCAAGGCCTAATAAATCCGTTTTTTAACATAATTTCTTGCTCAGAAGCCGTTTTCGCCATTGTTTTCAAATATGCAAATCAAAATAATAAAGTGCGGGTCAACTGCGAAGAGCTGTGTATGTTTACTTTTCTTTCTCTCTCTCTTTCTATTTCATTAGTTTGCTTTGCTCTTTTTAAACCACAATATTCCCTCGCTTCAATCGTTTGCGCTGGTTAGGGCATCTTGTCGAAAGAAGGCTGTTTAACTGGCAATAAATCAGTTGGATAGAAGAGAAAAGAAAAGGGAAAATTCAGCTGTGCATTCTGTAAGCGTGTTGCTACTTCTGAGAATGCGTTCAACTACACATCACAGGAAGTCCTGAATGAGAGGAAAGAAAGAAAAAAATTGTCTTACTGTTTTAGCACACGCTCAACAGGTCATGACATACACTCTTTACTGTGCAATTGACTAATCTGCATACCTGCTGATGGCTTTGACACACGGGATACGACCAGATTAACCAGATAAGTCAATGTCATATACGTTTTTAACTATAATCAGATTTACTGTGCAGTATAAATTTGTTTCTCAAAATGATTGATAAATATATATATGTACAAAAATGCATAGGGCTGTTTCAAGTGATTTAAGAAACATTGTAATAGAATGGCAACATTGCTGAACGTATAATTGAATTAATTCTAATCTAATCTGGTTAAAGTGGTGACTCCCTCTAGGACCGCAGCCCCTAATATACCCAAAAAATGAAACAACAGAACTGAACACAAAATAACAATGTTTAGATTTAAATGTCAGTCAATGGAAACAGAACAGTGGTGCTGCCTTGCATTTGACTAATGTGCTTTTAGGTTTACTAACCCGAATTGGACTGTAAAGACCCTTCTCTCTCTTTCTCTTCCTGCGTATTATGTGTGTGTGTGTGTGTGTGTGTAAGTCACCCTCCTAGTGTATGAAAACTGCTTCATCCTCTGGCCTAAATGTCTGTCCCTTTAACTTAACAACAATGTAGTATGACAAGCCACTTTTATGTGAAAGATGGAGTTGATTCATGACATTAGGGGTGATCGGCAGTGTAATATGAAGTGTGGAGACATAACGAGATGAGACGAGGGTTGTGAATGAGCTGAACCAGAGGACTGGACTGCTTTATCAGAGAAGACGGCTGAGATCAGATGGCAGACTTGGCAGAAGTAGCTATGCAGCTCACCCTGAGTTGTTTTAAAGCCGTCTTCCTTCTACCACTATTGTGCTGTTCAGCAAAATCAAACGGGTTTCATTAAGTGCAGTGTCTATGGAAAGGGTGCTGGCAATTAAAATTCACTATTGAGACCTATAACACAATCCATCCTATGACTAGCGTTGTCTGGGTCGGTACTAGGTACCGATAAGCAGCTGCCTTCGCTTTTGTCTGTTTTTATAGTCTTCTCTTCTTGATTTCGAGTAGACAGAGGTTTTCAGCCCCACAGTCCTCTTTAGATTTACTGTTAAAACTGATATTCAGTGCTACATTCCCAATTAGATTGACATGCTTAATCAGTTCGTGCTACAAGGTCTAAGGATTGTTGTCCGCTCATTTAGTATGAATAATAAACAAAGGAAAACAAAAAGAAAGACATAGCTTTCTCATTTCAGCTTTTGAAATTTGAAGATTGAATGCGGCTTCTCTTCAAGAAATTACAAGTGTAGCTTAAATAATCTACATCGTAAGCAGCGGCCTATGGATTTCTCAAACGATACTCTGTTTTGCTAAAAACAAACAAAAATCTCAGGATGTCTCTTGGTTTAAAAAAAACAACAAAATCTCAGCATTTGAAATAAATCATAAGATAATGGAATAAAAAAAAAAAAGATAAAATAAAAATGAACCTGCACATGCCAAAACATTTTTAAAAATCCAATAAATACAGAAATTATTGCACAGTTAAAGGCTCCATTAAAATATTGTCTAATGTATCCACTCATAGATAGGCGGTTTATACCGACTCCAAATTAAATTTCCCTCTTTTTTTTCTTTTTTTGCATTTTCCTCTTCTTTAATGTCTTTATCATTCTCAGATGGCAGTTTATTAGGACAAACTAACTCAAACCATTAACTTGAAAAAAAATAATAAAATAAAATAAAGCAAAAAAAAAAAAAAAAAAAAAAACCCAGACTAAAAAAAAACAGAGTATCCAGCTACCCCTTTTATAATCAAGGAATTGTGAGGCAAAATAGGAAATCTGGCTTAGCTTCTCTCTGCTTGTTCAATTTTGACCTCATTTGTCATCAAATGTTCCCCATGCCACTTTTTCATGTGTTTCTCGAGCGTGCTGTAGACGCTGAAGGGCATTTGGCAAATGTCACAGCGGTACACTTCCTTACCGAGCTGGCCGTGTGTCTTCATGTGGCGGGTGAGCTTGCTGCTCTGGGCACAGGCGTAGTTGCAAAGCTCACACTTGTAGGGCCTCTCGCCTGTGTGGCTGCGTCTGTGCACTGTCAGATTGCTACAGTTCTTGAACACCTTCCCACAGAACTCACAGGTGTCACTCCTCCGGCTCTCTTTCGAGCTGGGCCGGCCCGGTCCCGGCCCCCCGCCCAAGTGCGGGGTGCTGCCTCCACTAGCGGTACCACTGCGGCCGGAGAGGCCCCCGTCCAGCAGGTCCCCTGGCGGCGTGGAGAATCGCAAGCTGCCGTTCTCGGAGGAGTGCTCCGAGGAGGTGGCGAATGGAGATTGTCTGGAATCGGTGAAGCCAAGAAAGGGATCTTTGATGAAGTGGCGGGATGCTGCATAGCCCACTAGCCACTGGGAGTAGACATTTTCAGACGGGATTAGGGGGGCTGGGGGTATGTCCAAATCCTTTTCGATTTTGATCCTCTTGTTAGAGGAGTTGGAAAGGCTAGGACTGGTGATGGGAGTGGGCTTGCGGGGAAACAGGCCTGAGAAAGAGTCGCCTGAGCCACAGTTCCTTCCGTTCACAGTAGCCCGTTCCACTTGGTCCATTTCCCCCACTACTGAATCATCGTCACCCATGTCCCTCTGCCCCTCTGAGACCCTTTTGGAGAACGGAAGCCTTTTCCGATTGTCGACTATTAAGTTATTGTACTGCTGGATGGAGCTGAGCCCTACGTTTTCCACCATCTTCCCCAAGGAGAGGTTCTTCTCATCCGAGGGTGGCTTTGTGCCATTTTCCCTATTTCGGCTGAACTCAGAGTCCATACTGAAGTTTGACTCAGGCCTGCTCTCATTTTCCAACTCCTCCTCTTCTTCCTCCTCCTCCTCCTCTTCATTGTCAGGGCCCATGCCCTCACCTCTGAAGTCGCCATCCCTGTTCTTCATACCCTCCCCGGTGACGTCACTAGTGCCTGGCTCAGGTGAGCTGGTGGTGGACAGGCCATCGTCAGAGCGCCCCGTCATGGAGCCAGACTTGTGCATGTGGGTCTTCATGTGGCGTTTCAGTTTGCTAGCCTGAGAACAGGCATGGTCACACAATTGGCACTTGTAGGGTTTCTCGCCCGTGTGGCTTCGCCGATGAACAACCAGATTACTCTGAAACTTGAAGGTCTTGCCGCAGAACTCACAGGATTTTGTCTTGCCCTGTGTCTGTGGTGGGGTGGTGCTGTTAGGAGGCATGGGAGGCAGTGGAGGGGTGCTCAGAAAGGGCGACTTCGGACTGGGCTGGAAGGGGTTGGGATTAAGAAGGCGATGCATAGGGTTGGCACGGCTCGGTGACAGCGGTGGAGTGGAGTTGTTGTTTCCAGCAAGCTCTCTAAGTCGGCGGGAGAAATCCATGGACTGGGACTCCATGGCCATGGGTGTCATGCGCATCACTCTCTCAAAGGCACTGGGATGCTGGGAGATTAAACCCATTTCCTCTGCGCTAAGGCGTTCCAGGCGATGGGGATCTAAGTGATGGCGTGGAGGGGGGCTGACAAAGGGAGGTGTATTGGGGAGGCGGTTTTCCACAAAGCCTGGTGGGGGCTCTCGGAGTAGGGGCCCAGTCATCCGTAGGATATGGAAGGGGTTGTTGTCCCCCAAAAAGTTGGTTAATGGAGACTGTGGTATGGATTCAGCACCAATAGGGGGAGGAATAGTGATCCGTGGGGTCAGGGAGGTATTCGAGGGATTTGTCTCCAAGTAGATGCGGATCCCGTGCGTGTTCTGAGCGTGCTGCAGAAGGAACCAGGCGTTGGTAAAGGGCTGTTTGCACGTCGTGCATATGTAACTCGAAGGTTCATCTCTACCTGCAACCAAACAGAAAAGAACAAAGATCTTTATTTATGTCTCATTTTAAAACCTCTGCAGGTCACTTCCACAACACTTGTGTCATAGTGGTAGAAATTTAGTCCTGTTAAATAACCCACTAAAAGCAAATTTGACTTGATGAAACATAAGACATGGGTCAAGAGTGATTACATGTTATAAAGAACAAACTTTGAGGTATCTGACACCTCTCTAACTTTCCCTTCCACTTTGGGCAATGGCCATTGTCGTGTGCCCATCATGCTGTCACATGAACAGGGTAACTCATACTTAAAAGAGCTTTGACAAGTGCATTTTCATACTGTTCCATGAAGGGCTGGTGCTTTGGGAACATTGCATTCTACATTTCAGCTTGTCTTTAATCTTCGCTTTTACAAATGGCTGACTCATTTTTGAAGCATAATGCAAGGCAAGAACACTCTAAACTGGGAAACCCTCCAAGCACCAAGACTGTCCTAGGATGCCGGAGTAATATGCCACCAAATTGGAAAAGTACAATTTAAACTGTGATTTAGGGCACTCTCATCACTATAAAACAAATAAACTTAAGTTGTCTCCTCAAAGAAACGAAAAAAATGAGAGAGGATGGTCTGGTTGGGGGAGGGGAAGCACACATCAAGATAAATGGTTTCAAATAAAGAGTGAAAACACTGCCTGTGATTTAAGAGGCTGTGGGGGAAAAAAGTGCACCGGTGTGAGCGTTAAAGTCTGTGGCATTTAAAACAGCTCAAGGGTATTATTTACTGTTCCATTAAGAATTTCTCAAGATTGTTTTTCTTACTTCCTCTCACGTTTTTATCTTATTCTATAGTTACACTTCCTGGAAAGCCCCCACCCCCTTAATGACATCATAGTGAATCACTGCTTCTCTGAGAGCAAGTTTGATTGCAAAGAAAAAAAAAAAAGGCTCACCAGTGAATTAATTGCACAATTTCTCTGATAACAATTTTATTCTGCATTCTACAGTTTTAATCATATAATTAAATACCAGCAAGTTAATGTGTGAAGTTTGCTTACACTCTGGGTTCAGGTAAAGTGTGAACAGTATCAGTTCTCGGATCAGAGGATGTGTTAAAAAGTGGCTCCTGTGCTTGGTGCGGCTCTGGAGCTTTAACTATACATGACTAATTGATGCTACAACTTCACTGTTACATCGGTTCTGCCATGCAAAGGGGACTCATTACCATGGCAGCACAAACAAGCCAAGTGTACTGAGTATACAGTGAAAAAGGATGCTAAACCATCTCTGCTGTACTCCTGGGGCACTGGTGTAAAAAAAAAAAAAAAAAGGATCTACAAAGTCGAAATGGTAATTGTGCACTAGGAAATGAGTTTCATTTATTTATTAAATGAAAGCTTGCTGTTCTGACCTAATGCAGCAATTTAGGATACGCAGGAAAACATATGCTGCTGTAATTGTTCGGGTATTTGATTTCTGGCTGTGCTTTGTGTACCTTTATGAGTGTTTTCATGTATATGTATGTGTGAGAGAGTGAGCGACTGCGGAGAGAACAATGGGGCGGCAGTCACACACAGGGCTCGGAGAAGCTGGGACTAGGAAGCCCTCATGGGTGTCTATTTCAATCATGGCCATTGTGAAGGATCAAAAAGAGCAGAGAGAATGAATGGTTAGTATCTGTTCTAGCATTCCTTTACATGCTGCCGAAAAGCAATGCTAAACAGGGGAGTGTGTTTTCATCTGAAAGAGACAGAAACAAGGGATTATATACAGCAATAGCCTGAAGCTTCATCGTATTGGTATACTGAAATGCAATATTTCATCAAGGAATTTGAATAGTAAGCACACAAAAATGTAAATTAGTAAAAGAGTAGTGCTGTGCTCATTTTAAAAATTTCAAAACTGCCATATTAACACAAAAAGAAAAAAACACCTGTAAACCCTGAAATGTGATGTTTTCTTCTGTAGGTACTATAGCATCCTTCTGCACTTAGAGAAATACCATCATCATTAGTTTAACCTTCATGTTCTGTTTGGGGTCCGAGACCCCAATGCCCTTTAATAATAATAATAAAAAAAAAAAAATTTAGCATTATATATCATATTGATTCTTAATGACGTTCCTAATCTCATTAAATCTCCGATTTTATTATAAAGAAGGTAATAATAATTTTAAACACCTTCCATGAAAAATCTAAAATTCTTAGTCTCTGATACCACAGGTATAAAACATGTTTAAATGAAATAAATTTCACATTCTAACATCAGTTTCAATAATATTACTGTAACAATACAAATACAATTTTGGTCAAATTAACAAAAAATTTACTATATTCTATATCATTCACAGTTCTGAGAAAATGCATATTTACTTTGTGATACAACAGATAAAAAAGTTCAATCTGCAATAATATTTGCCTACTGGGTTTAATTCAAATGAAACAATCATTTACAATAACAGTAATAATTTAAAGATAAAATTTCAAAACTATTAAGGTTCTTAAAATAACCATTTGAGACCTCAAACATAAATCATGAACAGTCACTCTCAGAACATGAGGGTTAAAAAAAAAGCTTCTGTCAGAATATATATGACGCGTAAGAAAAATGTTCAATCAATGCCCTTTATCAAAAACCTTTAACAAGCACTTAAATGCATTCCCCACTGGATGTTATCATGTGGCTGATGTGCATTCATAAGAACATCTGTTTACCTCTACCCTTGTCCTATAAAGCCTTTGACTTAATTACAGTGGACAGAGCGTTAGCTCCAGCACAATGGCCATCTTCCCCCAGCCTCTCAAAGGCCTACATGCATACACACATAACACACACACACACAAAATCCTCCAATCTCCTCTTGTTGTTTTATGGCAGATGCTTTCAAAGACTAATGCTCCATGTAAAGGAGGCCTAGAAAACAAGTAGCGTCTGTGTTTACCAGGCACTGTCCTTTTCCTCTGTGTGTGTATGCATGTGTGTGTGAGAGAGAGAGAGAGAGAGAGAGAGAGCCTTTCTCTATGCTAACAACCGGGGCGTAAAACCTAGCCTACTGTACTAGCTGATCCTTTCGCAGACAAACAGAAGTCATCAGGGGGCCGAATGTTCATTTCTGCCCCACAATTAAGACGAATCAATGGCCGCTGCCTGAAATGGTATTTGTGGCCGTGCTGAAGGGACTCGGGCGTGAGTTTATTGAGAAGTGTTCAGCGCCTGCACTCCCGAGGGGATTGGAGTCCGACGCAGATGGCAAATAAAGTATGCAGCCCGAGGCGAGAGCACATTATGCTAATTCTAATGTCAGCTGTACTTTAATATACAGCTCTATTTAATCACCCTATTATTTCACATTTCCATATGAAAAAAGGAAGAGAGAGGCAGAGAGGGGGAGAGAAAACCTGCAGCACTTCTCTTGCTACTAACACTATGAGTGTGCTCAGGTTTAGGTGGATGTTTCCCCGGATTTTGTGTCAGCATGGGGCGCTGTAGCTGTTTGCTATCGGGATCTTGTTTCAACACACATTTGCACACATTCATACCTAAAATAAACCATAATGAATCATATACACTTAATGATCACAAAACACACATTTATACAGGTAATATTTTATAAAATGATACATAAATAATAAATGTATCTAGCTAATGTAATAGTAATGCGTTATCTTTATACATATACATGCACATAAAAACACTCATGAATGCATAAAATGCATGAATACATACTGAAATATTAATATATAACATAACAATGGTAATGTGCTTTCCAATGACACTGGAAAAGTATGTGATTTGATTGGTTTCTAAGACTAAGGCTTTGTTTGGCTATTATTTTGAATTATATTAACTTAATTTTTAAAATATTTTTATTTTTAATATGGCCTCAATTAAATAAACGGAAAAGGTATCATATATATATATATATATCATACTAATCATAGGGAAAAAAAAAAAAAAATGCAATCTGGATGTCTTTATTTAGTTATTTACATGCACCGATATGTACACAATAACCTTTACAAATAACAAACAGAAAAAAGCACCACAAATATATTAGACATGACTTATAATATAGACTTAGACTTATAACAGAGACATTTACTGTTTTTTTTTTTTTTTTGTTTTTTTTGCATTGTTGCAATGAATTCTGACATCTCAGATTTCTCTGATTTTGAAATTAAAGGACTGGATAGCAGCCTGCCCATTCTCCTGATAAGTTTGGAGTGATTAGTTTCTCATGCTGAGCACTGGCTGATTCTATTTTCAATTAGATATTCCCAACGAGGCCCAGCTGCCGGGCGGGAGAGGAGAACGAGGACAGTATTGTGTGAAAGTGTGTGTCATCTGCAGTATCAGTCGTGCATGCAGACCCCAATTCAATTAAAGAGAAATTATCACTAATAACAATCGTGGCTCTCCGCACACATTGACTTAAACGGCATGCAAATGCCGGGCTTTAAGACACATTAACCGAAAAATAAAAAGATGACAGTTAATAGGTTTCAGCGTTGCACTGAGAGGTACAATGAGCCACTTTAGCTTTCATCCTGAAAATGAGGAAGAAAAAAATCAAGATGAATAAAAATTATTCTACATGCATTCTCTGCGATTTTCCCATTTTATTTTACAGTTAACAGTCAGTGTCACAAATTTACCATGACGATTATTTTGTGGTAGTTGTTCAAAGCAACAAGGCCAACGTTTGATTGTAAATTACACCTGAAGACGAGCTTGGTGAACGGATTGTCCTTTGTTGTTCGCATCATTAACGAGATTAAAAATAAACCCTGAATCATTTTCATTTAAAATGGATAAAAATAAAAAAGATATTTGCTTCATTTGCCATATATTGTCACATACATTCACCCTGCGGTTTCAAAGCAAAAAACATAAACTGTGTGTGTGTGTGTGTGTGTTAGTGAGCGAGACAACCAGATTGTCTTGTGAGGACAAAGGAGCAAAAATCTCCAGGAATTTGAGATTTTTGACACAATAAAGGCGGGTTATAAATTGATGGGGAGGGGGGAGAAAAGGGATATAGCATCTTTTAATGAGGTGCTCATTTGCTGACAGTGGTTTTCACTATAGGGACTTCATTTAGGCTGTCATTAAGTTATTATCTAGCGTAAAGAATTTTGCCGTCCTGTAAGTAGCGTGTTGGGTCTGGAAGCTTTTCTCTCTCTATTAGTGGAAGCGTGCCGCGCTGGCCTGGACCGCTGCCTGTGTTTTGTTTGGCTGTGGTTCACACACAGCTTTGGCAGGGGGCTTCTTGGATGGCTTACAGAGGAAAGAGGGAAAAGCGCGCGCAAGAAAGAAAGGGAGAGCGAGAAACTAGCTCACTCGTGCACGGTAGCTTTTCTGGGCCCACGAGGGAGTCCGGTGTCCCATTTTCGGCATTTACAGTTACGCCATCCAAATTTCCAACAGAAACTACTGTCATAGTACAGTAAAGACAGATCCAGAGAGAGTCACGCCGCTGACCGAGACGCCTTTGAGACATAAGTGCTTCATCATGGCGGTCTGGAAACGTTTTTCAGCTTGAAACAAAAATAAAATGAAGCTGCTGAAAAGTGAAAAATTACTGTAATTGTTAATAAGAACAGGTTAAGGGTACATGTGTAGAAAAAGCATTTAAGAGCACCATGATGCGCTAAATTTGGCAGCTTGGAATTATGGGTTATTTTTGTGGGAGTGTAACACTGAAATCACATCCAAGAACTACTTCTTCATATTCCATACATTTCATAAAAAAAAAAAAAAAAAAAACTTGAGTATATCAGATGCGCGCAATTCTGTGGATGCTCCAAAGCGAGACACCCTGGTCTTATTACGGTTGTTTAGAGTAAGGCGCCAGGCTTGCGAGGAGGCCCAGCCTCATGCGAATATCTTCAAATAAGCTCCACCTTCATCTCTATCCCGGCATGTTCTCCTAGATTTTTTTTTTTTTTTATATTGATTAAGTGTAGTCTGGTCCTTAATGATAATTTAGAGGGACTAAACTCCACAGGCCCCGGGATGACTATTCCGTTGAACGATTATTAGTGTGGACACCCTGCTTGAAAATTAAGTTAGATTCTCCTCGGATAGATATGCAGAGCGACGCATGTCCCATTAATTAGGACTCAAGCTGCTGTTTTGCGGAGCAGAGACGGGTCTCGTGAAACATGGCGGCAACTTCATTCAACCGCGGTGTTTGGCTGCAAAGCACCGCGCAGCTGAGTGTAAAGAATCGCCACAGGTCTCTATTCAAGCAGATGAACGCATCAAACAGAGACGCAATTGTGAGGCAAAATAGTTGTCTATCTGAATCTAGAGAGGGAGAGCGAGAGGGGAAAAAAGAAGCAAATTGGAGTCCCTTGCGACAACAGGGAAATAATACATGGATACGTAAACGACACAGCACGTCACCTCACGCTAACTGCTATATGGTAACAAAGCAAGACTCTAAAGAGTCTTAGGGATAAAAGAGCAAAATGAGACTGTAAACATTGGTAGAACTAAGATGATGTTATGGCTGCAGGATTTCGAAACTACGGCTAGCCTCCCTTTGAGGAAAGGCAGGGCGCGGGATAAGCCTGTAAATGAGGGCCGCGTGCATACAGTAACGCCAGTCTCTTGTATGATGAATGCTATTGTACTGTAAGGAAGAGGTGGGTGGTGCAGACAGAGAGGGGGGAGAGAGAGAAAGAGGGAATGAGAGAGCCGCACGGCATTGTGGGTCTCCCCTGCTGTTCCTCCCTGGAGTACTGTGATGTGTGCTCTTCAAAAGGGCTCCTGTCACTGTCACTGCTTCATTTAAAGTCAGACTCCCCTGAATTTGCATCTTGCAACGTCTTACAGGACGTGCCATATGCCGTCCAAAAAAGACAATGCTCACAAATAAATTGGCATCCACCCCCCCCCCCCCCTTCTCACCCCAGCTCAGAAAAACAACATCTGAGGATGCAAGAGGATGTTGTTTTAAAGATGGCACACAACAAAATCCAGCCACCGTCTGTAACAAACCAAACAACAAAACATCACCTCAGGTTCAGGGAGAAAATCATCTGCTTTTTAAAAAAAATATGGTTTTTATAATGACTGTCTTTATATCCGTATGTGGTGTGAGCAAGAGAAGCTGGTTAACACCGTTTCGCGGCTCAGATCTGAGAAGAAATATTCGGCAGTGTTAATTTAGCCGGGTTTCCATGTACCGGAATCTCTCAGGAGCGTGCGCCGGCCCCGAGCGGAGACTTCATACCTCACAGCCCAGTCGGAAAGTGCAATAACGAATAAAAATGCTCATTACCGAATGATTTCAGTTTTCTCTATGATTCAATTTGCAGTAATTACTGTGGCCTGTGCTAATAAAAACTGCTACAAAACGCGAAGGTCAACTACCAGTTAGGCGTGTTCATTTTCATCTCAATGTATTCATCCTCGGCGCCTAATGGCCCAATTTTCTCCCCTCGCTCTTCAATAAATATTGCTGGAATTACAGGTTAAATAGCTAAATTAAATCATGGCTATTATGGAAGGCTGCACCATTCGGTGAGGGAAACCGGTTTACCTCTAGATCTACAATTGCTGGGGAAGTGCCAATCACTAGACAGTTTACGATTAATGTCAAATGTGTCAAGGCCATCAAATTACAGCGTTCATTCCCTGCTCGGCTCCCTGTGTGCTGTGAAATAAGAGAAACGTATGCAAATTCCTTATTACGGCAAATTCAAAAGGTTATTTGTTATGCGCTGGAACAGATTAGGCTTTTAAACAAACTAGATGCAAGGTAACTTAGGCGAAAAGGACCTAAGCAACTGATCTGGTTTTTGAGGAGGATTTGTGTTGAGGTCAAGCTTTTAAATACTTCACTCAAAGTTATTAGAATACTGGAAAAAAGACCAAGACGATGATGGTCGAGATGCGCAGTGAAAGGTTTAATTGCCAGCCACTGGGTCTTGGAGGTGTTTTTTAATTGCTTGGGATGAATTTTGTTCCATCTGATTACCCAGCATACTCTAATGACCAGGGCTACTTATGACAACTGCAAGAGGTGCAGGCGGATATTGAGGCTGGGAGGTAATTTGTGTAATGACTGCAGAGACCGAGAGTGAAGAGCAACTGATTTGGTACCTTCATTCATTCCGGGCTTCCTGACTAGAGCACTAGGCAGTCTGTTTGTGAAGAGTCCCCTCATTATCCGTCCTCTCGCCCCTTAACGTTTAATTAATATCTTAACCTTTGGAGTTATTTTTGGGAGACTCTGTCTTTTCATGCTGGGGATGAGCAAAGGGAAGAAGGAGAAAAAAATTGGTCACATGGGACTGCAAATCCCACTTCAAAACTGGACATCCTGTTAACCAGGACTTACTCAGATAACCTTGGAATTTCCAGAGCGTTAGAAGTCTCCCTTTCTGAGCCAGAGTCATCTCTCTTTGAACTGCCTGGAGTTTTTCACACACTGGAGTTCTTAAATTATTAAGGTCAAGATTATATTCCTTGTATTTCATGGTACCTGCAGACTAGGCGGATTGAGTTCCTGCTAACAGACTAACTCTCTCCAGCGCTTCGCTGCGTTAACATCTTCCTGCGAGAGGACTGAAAAACAAGAAACAGAGACGGAAAACACGAAAACAAGTACTCTGTGCTGCAGATCGATAACTCAAAATGCCATGAAGTAGGCGGCGCAAGACGAGGGAGTCCGCCGCGTGAGCTAGAGTGGACCTGGGAGACTAAGCCAGACCTGACAGCCCGCTTCTGGGCCTGGGGTGTCGGAGCGCTCCACATTTGATAGAGTCAATGTCACGACAAACTGATTTGCATTTAGAACAAAGATGACATGGGCCCTAGGCACGGGGTGCCTCCCTCCTGTCCGCCCAGCTTGTGGAAAGTTTCCTGACATTTCTTGCATTATTAAGCCAGGGGCTTCATTACCATGCGTGTGATCTGGGAGTCTCCCAGGCCTCTAATTCCTCACCTTGAATTGCTAATGTCTTGTTTATGACTATCATGGCAAATCGGAGGCAACAATTACATGCAAATCAGTCCCGGCACATTGTGCTGCTGCGAACAAAGCTGCGAAGAGCCAGTACTGCGCCTGCCCCCAGTTTCCCCTCGTTCAGAGGAACTCTTCACGCTTTTACACACGTGACGTACGCTTGGAGGAAAAGCTACACCTGCTCCGAAAGCCTCAGAAAGGAGAGATAACCGTAAACTAGTGCTGTAAAGAGCAGCAGCGCCCTTATCCGCAAAGTTACGCATCTCGGAGAGCGCTCAGTAGGGACAGTGCCGTCTGCCACAAAGACAGTGGGCAGATCTGAGGGGAAGAGATAGCATTCAGCAGGGGAGCAGGGAATCATGGGTGATTTACTAAGTGTAAATGAGGCGAAGGAATCTAGAAGCAGCTGTTTTTTACAGCCTGCTTGACATACTAGTGCAGACCTGGACTGGACAGCGCACTGCCATTTCCCACAGCTAACATCTGCTTTACATTCTCTGCCTCCGATCTGCCAAATCCCCAACTGGACAGGTTGAGTTCAAGAGGATAAACACACTTCAGCAGTTTGGACAACACTACTTCACTACTTTTCACCCACTTTTTCTCCTATTTTTCCTTCTTTCTGTCGATTACATGTCACATCTTGTCTTTATTTTATTTTGCCATTATCGCCAATTTTATTTATAAGCAGATTTGAGAGACAGGACTGGAAATGATAGGGAGAAAGGGGGGCACACTGCAATAAATAAATAAATAAATAAATCTTTTATTCAGTAGTCATTGACTTTTTTTAGATATTTTAACTGGAAAATATGTTAAGAATAGAATTTTGGCATCAATCTGGCATCTGCCTCATGAGCAACATGGCTAGTTTGTGCGCTATCTGCAAGGCTAGTAGACTTTTTTTTCCTTTTCTTTTTTTTTTTCCTTTTTAAACAAGCACCAGATCTACTTATCAGCAAAAGTTTGAGTTTGTAACTAAGAGAGTTCTCAAACACGTTCACCACAAGTGATTAGCCATTTCGCTTAAGGTGGAGCGTGGAGTCCTTACAAAATGCCAAAACCTCTACTCCCATAAACCAACACAAACGTCCATTATCCTGTCATAATTTCACGCAAAGGATGTTATTTATATTCATCTCTGACAGGAAAAGTGTGTGACCGTGAGAACTGACATTTATATGACTGTCTGTGTTAAAGCTTTTCCCCTGACTGACAAAGACGTGCTCTCCTCTCCTTCTGCTGCGTGGAGTGAAATCCGGGTGCATGTGGCAGCGCCGTGGCCCATCTCCTCACGTGAGATTAGGGGAGGCAGGGATTAGGCAGGTTGGGAGGGGGTACGGAGCTGAAGGGTTACTGGCATTATTTCTTATGAATTTAAACGAACGCTGAGCAGCTTAGTAAAATCAGAATGAATTAAATTCATTAACTCACTCAGTGACAGCAAAGTGGCAAGGCGGAGAGAAGAATTAACAATTTCTCTCCAATGAGGTCATGTCGTTCTAAAACAGGCCAGCGGTAGATAGGCGGGGAGCTCGCGCGAGTGTGGGTCAGAACTTTGAGCATCGTGTCAGGAAACCGTGGCTCTCTGGGTCACTGTCAAGCAGAGGGAGCTAGAGGAGAACAGAAGGTCTCATCTCCCTTCATCCTCTCTGCGGACGGGGGAAAGGTGGATGTCAAACTGTCATTACCAGTCCACTAGATTTACTCCCTCCGGAGAACATCAGCTTTTAAATAAGGCTTTAAAATTACCATAAGTGTGCCCGCGTGGAAGTGTGGCCGTGTGTGTGCGACAGTGTGGAAAAAGGTAGATGCTTTCAGTAGTTTCTGGATGAGGAACCAAGCTAATGCGGAAGGCCTATGTCAGCAGCTCTGTGTATGAAAGCCTGTGTCATGTTAACAAATTAAAAGGATTAGAGGTGAATGGGACAGACATGGCTTAACACCGGCATCAGGCTGGTCAGCACTGGGAAGAAGGGGGGAGGGAGGAAGTGGGCAGCTTTTAGATGAGATTGGGGGATGTGGGGGGGCAATCTAAACCCCCCTAATCCTGCTACACAGGTCTTAAGTAGCACCAGCCTCACCTGCTTGTACCTGCCTCAAAATGCAAGAGAGAACTTCTCAGAATTCCAAATGTTGTGAGTTTAAACATAAGAATAGAATCACTAGAACTAGGTAATATATCTCAAAGCAAATTAATGCAGAGCAGATGTAAAAACAGGGTTCAGAATTAAAGAATTTCCCAATTAATGAAATCATCTATCTATCTATCTATCTATCTATCTATCTATCTATCTATCTATCTATCTGTCTGTCTGTCTGTCTGTCTGTCTGTCTATCTGGTATGTCTGTATCAAATTCAAATTTAAAAATTTAAAAGGTTTTTAAAAAATTTTTTAAGCTCAATCAAGGCTTTGTCAAGCCAGCAATCAAAAAATGTCTTGACTAAATTTGATTTTTCTAGTGTAAAAAAAAAAAAAAAAAAAAAAAAATCTTACATTTTTATAGAATTTTAATTGATCTTCCTTACATTTAAATTGCAATTCCGCTTTCTGCTTTCCTCTATTCAAATTCAGAAAATTAAATACCATTCTCAATTCAATTCTGAATGCTGCACAACCCTGGGCACTAAATCAAACAAAAACATCACAAGTGACTGGCAAGGTAATTATGGATAATCTCATCCATTTAGTGAGTATTAACAATTTTAATAATTGTTAAATCATGGTCTAAATGTTTAAAGCGAGGATGTTTGTTTGTTGCCACTCATGATGACATGTTTTTGTCTATCTGGGCACGTACCATGTTTTTTTGCATCAGTGCCATGACTGGTGCTTCCACTGTGAACGCAGCATAAGCCTGATTTGCACGGGACTACAAACCAACAGATTTTTGGACAGCCTCTTTGGTCTGCCCCATGCCAGAGTGAGAGGGTCCAAAGTGTACAGGCCCAAGAGGGAGCATCCCCACATGATATGCCTCTCTTATTGGCTGAACTCTCTGTATGATGTAACAAATCTCCAGTCTTTTGGAGCCCATGCACTGCCAATACATCTTCACAGTAACCTGTGAAAATGCATTGATATATGTTCATAAATAAATAAATAATCAATTAATTAATTAATTAATAAAAGCAATGAATGCTTTTATCAGGTACCCTGCATGCTCATTCAACAAACTAACTAAAATCAGAAAATGCAATGAACTCAAACATTTCTCATAAAATTCTTTCAAGACCAGATAATCAGATTTATAGCTAGTCTTTTCTTTTTCTATTTTTATTTCTCCTAAAGGATTTTTGGGAACTATAAAGGTTGTTTTAAAGAAGTAAAAAATAAACTTGTTTCATATATATACATTATATATATATATATATATATATATATATATATAATATATAGGCAGAGATTCATAGAAAAATCCAGCTCCCAGCATCCCAGTTACTTTCTGACTGACTCTTGCAATTGTCAGACTAATGTAAGAGGAAGGTGACTCAAACATCTACCTCACTGATCAGTCTGTCTAAAAATGTTTACACTTGGCCTCAGTAGTGGGTGTCTCCCACAGAAAAGCAAAAATTAGGTTTTGGCTTGTGGTTGAGCACCTTTATTTACCCATCAGTTAGGTGCAGAGATGCCAGCTTGGGGAAAATTCGAGAGAGGTTTGAGAGTCATTTTGTGGCATGCATGAAGCCAGGAGATGATGCATCCTAAAAATAAGCAAGATATCTTGTGAGGCATAGTCATACTGTAACAGAACTCCATTAGAGTATGAATATTAAAAAAAAAATCCTTTACTACCTTCAAAAAATACCAAGCATTTGCCTCAATGCTGTTAATGTACTTACTCAAAATGTTGTCTTACTGTATATAAAAAAAAAAAAAAAAAAAAAACCTTTCTTCATTATCTTTTAGATGTTGTGTATTAGCAAAAAATAAAATCACGTGAGGAGGGTACTCAGTAAAAAAAAAAATCTTAATACATGGATTCTTTGAGCTCAAAAGAAGTTTTAGAACACAAGCTTGAGTTAGGGTCAGTCTGGAGTATCTTACTAATTACAATAAGCTGAGTTGATGTCAGAGATTTATTTATTTATTTCTAAATGGCACATAGAAAATGTCCCTCTTATCTGACAGAAACATCTGATAGTCAAATTTTATATTCAACCAGACAACTTTGAGGAACTTTCTGTCTGTCAATCATAAGTGTCTAATTCACAAGTCCTGATTTTGCCTATTTAGACACATTCCTAGGTCAACATATTTTGGAAGAACATTCTTGTCCAAAACTTTTATCCTAACCATATCCCCACAAAAACCTAACCCTACCCATAAGTTATCATGAAAATCAGAGGGAAATGATAGGTGAATAGCACTGATGTTGAAGCACCTAACCCTGGTTGTAAGCCTAAACTTGACATAAATGGTAAACTCAAATCTTATTGGTTGATTGGAATGTTGTTCCAGGATCAACAGAGATGCTGATCCAGGAACATGTCGCACGTGGTGAAATCAGGTTCTGCGTTTAAGTGGTATAAGTTCCAGAACAAATAACATAACTTACAGCACCTTAAAATCCTTTAGCAGTCAACGGACGCACTCATAAGTATATGCGAACAAATCAGTGAATGTGTTTATGTGGTTTAGAAGGCAGCGTCCGTGCGCTCTGGCCAAGGTCTCTGTGTTTACACTGCTCTTCCAGGACACAGTGCACAGGTTCTCCCTGTCTTAGCAGATTCAGACCAGACATGGGTTAGAGTGGGAATCCAGGGGCTGGAGAAAGGGGGAGGATGTGTGTCCTCTACCATAAACGGCCCTTATAAGGGCCTGATCACATGCAAGCTGCACCTGATGGACTGCACTGAGACAGGGGGCAGCCGAGGCTGTTGGACCTCAGGAGCGGTGAAAACGCACGCACACACAGACACACATATGCACGAACACAAACACATGACCTGTGCGAGAGGTGCTTCCTATCATCAGGCAGTCGGGAGTGTGAAAGGCTCGCTTTAACAAGCACCTGTAAAATGTAATCAGGCGTACCAAATGCACCCAATAATCGCGCCAGCCATTGTGTCCCAGCCCACTCTGTACTTCAGACCAGGGAGGAACGGCTTGCAATAATGCACTAATTGCACAAGCACTTGATTTCCGTGGCACTCGGCCGCACTGCAACTGAATGTAAATGTTATTTTAGAGCAACACACACACACATAAACACAAAAAAAGATTGTAACTAAAGCCTTTCTGCAAACTGCATGAAATATTTAAATCACTGAGCCAGACCAAACACGGAGGATGATGTAGCTGCAATTAGCAAACAAAACACAGAGGTCTGTGTACTGACAGACCGGGAGTTTTTAAAACGCACGCTCGAAGGGGGGCAGTTCTGCCTTATCCAGGCAATGTTTGGTATCCCTGTCTGGAGAGCATTCAGCTAGACAAAATAATAAGAGAAAGTGGGTGCTCCAGTCAGCATAAACAAAGTACCCCTCCCTGTCAGCACAAAGAAAACATTTTCTCACAGGATGATTATAACTGTGAGTCGAAGTTGTAAAATGGCTCCAATGTCAAAGCGATGATGATAATCACATGACTCTCAGTGGCATGAACCCTGGCTTGCCCAGCGTGTCAAACCACACACTTGAAAATGCTCATTGTGAGTGTGATTTTAACTCTTTGCGACCAATTTTTTCCCTGACAACCAAAATAAATGTCACAAAATGGAAAGCGTGATCACAGGAGTCGTGAGCTGCTCTCCTTCTGTTTAATTCCCAAGCGAAAAAGGGGACTGGAAAAAAAAATGCTTAAAAAACTCAAGAAAAGAGCACAGCCGAAAGTAATGCTGGAAAAAACATGTCAGAGACTGTAAATGGAGGAAAGGGTGGTGGTAGTGGGGGGTATGGCATTCACACAGTACGCCTGTCTCCAGTATAACTGAAACCAGGCCCGCTCCCATAACCAGTCCAATCTGTTTTCATTTGCCAGAAACAGAGCTCCTTGAACGCCCCCTTCTCTCCTCCCAAAACCCGGTCCTCAATGAAGGAAGGACTTTAAATATAAACCCCTCGCTTCTCACTGGTTGATAATTGACACTCTAGCACATTATAATTATTGGAATTATTTGTTTGAGTACTATTAGTGCATTTATCAGGTATATCCAGAAACCCTAAGATATCTAATTAATTTATTAAATCTTAAATGGACAGTTCACCAAAAAATGAAAATTGTTATCATTCACTCACCCTCATGTCATTCCAAACCTGTATGACTGACTTTCTTCTGTGGAACACAAAAGATGACATTTGAAAAATGTAGTATTAGACCCCCTTGACTTTCATTAAATAGACAAAACAACTGAAACACTCAAAAAGTCCTCTTTTATGTTCCACAGAAGAAAGAAAATCATACAGGTCACTCTCATGTTTGGATGAACTACCCCATTAATGATTAGCAAGACAACAATCTGTGCTGTAAAATCTAGCTTAAGCTGGCAGATGTGTTTTGGACTTAGACTTAGACTACCAATAAAACAGCTGGTCTTAACATTTTACAATGGTCTTGTTTTTGTTTTGTTTTTTGGAAAATGTTTGTTGGTCAACCAGCTAATGTACTAGAAATCAGATAGCATATTGCAAAACATTGTTATCAGCCTAAGGATGACACTTGTTGTATAGCTTTAACCAATACCCCTCACTTTGTATGCAAGTCAAATTAGTAGATAAAAAGTACAGTGTAGATTTAGCAAATGAGTAGGTAAACCCGCTGAAACATTTAACTAGGTTGCCCCAGTCCATTCCATCAAGGAGAGCTGGAACAGAAGCAGTCTGACACTAGAAAACTGGAAAATGCTCACTGTCAAAGAGAGCAATGGTTCCTGGCACTGCCTCAGCAGAGAGGAAAAAATGGACTTCAAAAAACTGCATTAGCTGAGCTATTCATTTCATTTGAGAGAATTTACATCACTGCCTGGGAACAATGTCACAATAAGAGCCAAAATGGACCTTCTTCCCTTGATTTTGGTTGAGCGTGGCCCTGAAATAATGTCAAAGTGTCTCTAACACCCAAAGAGGACTGTAAGAAAAGAAACAGAGGAAAAAAGGGCATTGTTCAAACTGGAAGGATAATGATTCATTCTCGTTTAGTCCACATCAACCGGAAATTACTAAAAGCCAAGCGATTTCTGCCAGTGCAACCCTTGGATTTTAGAGGGGAATCCACATGCATGTTATTGCTCTGGCGGGTTATTGATCGTGAGCAGAGACTTGTGCGGTCCGCCGAGGAGTCCTTCAGAGGTGCAGAAGGAGCACAGAACGGAGGCCAGGCGGGTCTTGGGAGCCAAAGCGGCAAGGGAAGATGGGGGCCTGTGTGAGCGAATTAATTACACGTGCATTTTTGGATGGCGTATACCATAATGAGCCCCAGCTGGTCCAGGCATCCAACTCCCTTTAAATGTAACTATAAAAAGCTGGGCATTCAACAGTCCTTTCACAAAGAGAGCAGGGCATTATAAAAGGTCCCTGTGATGTGTGTGCAGAAATGTGCAGGGGGCAGGCAGGGAGTGGTGCCAACTGGGATGGCCAGGCACACATTTTAGACGTCGAAGGTTGTAATTGTACGGATAACACCGGCTTGACAAGAGCACTTAAGATCATGGGTCAGGTGACGTGGGTTAAGGTGATGGTGATCTGTGAATCAACACTAAAAACTGAGTAACAAGGAAATGTATTGTAAGGTCAAGGCAGAAAAAATAAAGCAGAACATTAAATAAACGAGCTGCTTAGCTTTACTGACTGACTTCACACCACTCATTTCGCACCTCAGGTTTAAACAAGGTTGATTGATATCACTACCATCTGAGGATGAGGCCGATTACCTTCCGCTTTATTTCAGCTTTGCTGATTAACTTTAATGATGCTCATTTAGCCTTGCGATTCTTATCTGATTTCTGGGCCCAACTGAGCAGAGAGAGAGAGAGAGTGAGAGAGAGAAGATCGGCTAGTGCCATTGAGGGAAGCAATGTTTGGAATAACGAAGAGAGAGAAAGTTGACTCTCCAGCCCCAATTAAACTGAGCTGATGCACTGGCCTTCGTTTAATTTAATTTCACATGCTACCTCTCACTTTCAAATTAGGCAGATGGCCAAAGTTCCGCCAGAGGCGAAATTCCACATGGCATCCTCTTCCAACAACAGGGGCCACAGACTGTGGACGGAGCGATGCTCCCAGCCGGGGGTCTACAGATCTCTCCCGACCAAGACGTGGCCACCTGGGACACAAGACAATTCTGCACATAAAGACACGACATAAAGACTTGGAGGTAAGTGAACAGGGTGGCCTAACACAACAACAACTGCCTAACTGCCCATGTGCAAATAATGCTTTTCTAAGAAAACTCTGGCCTAATTAAGAGGCTAGAGAGGGTAACTAAACAAAAGTGTCTCAATTACCTGAAAGATATGCCTTTCATCTTCAATTTTTCCTTCAAGTCATGCCAGGTGCATTAACACCTTTCTATACAGACAACAGGGGTGCCATCTTAAAATAACAAGACTCTCTTCTCTACTCCATTCAACCGCCACAAGCAATTTCGCTGGATTAACCGGCGGGTTTCTCTGGTGGCTTTGAGTGCTGAAGAAAGTGATTTGTTTTCCTGCTTCTAATCAGAAGGACGTGTATTAAAGCACAATAAGTGACTGCCGTTGGCTGAGGTCCAGCATTGTTTACAGCTAAAAGGTCCTTGAGCTAGCAAATGAATTAGCCTGCCAATGGGTGGTTTTGGCCTTCCAACAGGTTGCAACAACAGCGGCTTTTGTCAAAGATATGAAATTATCAGAAGGGCCCAGCTATTTGCCGATTTTTTGTTGTTCAAGAGTTCAAAAGGTAATCCAATTGATTCTAAGCGAGGCAAACACTACCATAGGCAGCCATATTGTTTTAATGGATTAAAGGGGCCACTATTTTCATGCCATTTTGAAGGGAATAATTTGATGTGTTTTGTTGAGCTCATTGTGTTTTGATAAAGACAGAGGTTGGATTAAATGCACAAGCCTGAGCCTCTGATGAGTAATCGGGGGGAATGCAGTGCTTTGTGAAAGCAGACACTTGCTCTAGTTTCACCACGCTGCCACCCAGACAGTCTTAAGTGTAGAGTAAATAGAAAAGTAACACTAGAATTCACCCGCAGAGGAACAAAATAAACTCTAGAAAGCAACATGTGCCAAACCTAAACAGGACGGAAAGATTGGAAACCGTTGCAGACTCACCGAACGCCAATTGGTTCGGCATGGTGAAAGGCGAGGGAAAGGGTTAACCTGAGAGCATCTCATGGGACGATCGAACGATGCCAGCGCGTGATCCCCTACTCCAGCCAGCGCTTTGATAGAGCGCTTTCTCTAAACTCCACAGACGAGAGCAATTACTGTAAGAGAAGCATGATTATAGGTCTGCCATATCCACACAGGCCTGGCATTTTGCTGCTTTACATGCCGGGGGTTTCAAAAGAAGAAAGACAGAGGACAGTATAAAGCAAAGGGGATGAAAGGCAGCAGGGGAAAGAGAGAGACCCTGGGGAACAAATATCAATATTGTAGGATGCATTTCAGCTTAAAGCGGCTAGAGCCATCACTCTGGCAGGGTGGAATGTCTAGGGCCTGCTCTGCGACCGTTAGCATGTGAAATTGGGTAGACTTAAAACCCCCTAAACAAGGGGATCAACACGCATTCGTCAAGCTGTGCCACCCGCCTGCGCACACCAGCGCACGCAATCTCCATAGAGCGCTCCGGTCCTTCCGAACGCACTCCGCCACGCTTCCTACCTTCAATAGCAACAAACAGCCCCTCCATAGACTGTCACCGGGCTTTAATTTCACTCTTAAAAGCTTCTCCCCCACCTCTCCGCATGATCCACAAACTTTGTATTATTCAACCGCTGGCCCCTAATCCTCCCGAGCTAACAGAGGGAAAAATTAGCTTTTGTTAAGTGGTGATTTCTCCTACTAAATGGCAACACCCTTCTGTGGGAAATATTCCAGGCTTGAGAGGCTTCATTAGACGGTTCGGATTTAAACCGGCGAGATGGACTAATTCCCTCAGACGCGCCGTGTCAAAAAGCCTGAACGGCCCAGGAGAATGTGCAAACGCTGGGAGGAACCTGTGCTAACCTGGTAATCCCATCCTGTCCACTGCTTTCTACACCCGCCCCATTGTTTGCGGCGCCAATCCACTTTTGCCAAAGCGGCTTTAGAGGGAGGTATACAGGGACTGCCATCTAGGCCTGCTTAGACCCAGCCTGAGGGGCTTACAATGCGCTCTCGTCCCCGGCATCTCCCCCGCTTTACAAATTTAAATCTTCATGGAGACTAGTTCACAAAACAAACACTGTCAGTCTGATGGAGCCTCTGTAACGATATGCAAAAGGCGAGCCGGGAAGGTGCTCAGTTTTCCTGAATAGCGCCGCAGATTTCAAACCTGCAGGAGGAGGACAGGGCTAAACAAATGAAGATAAATACGAAATACCACCATATACAAATTTGGTTTTGAGAAGTGGCTTCAACTCTAAAATGTTAAGAGGATTTAAAAGCTGTTGGTTACCTTGAATAATTCCGCACGAGCAATGCAGGAGAAATCTGTGTGGAGTGTACATCTCTGCTGACAATAAAAGAAACAGAAAAATAAATAAAACAAAGGACAGCATGAGGGCGAAAGCCACCAGCGTGTGCACAGAGCTTTGCCAGCTCTCACAGTCCAAATTAGTGACAAGTTTATTCCCTGCCTGTGGTCGGGAGAGACTAAAATCCCGCCATACGACAGCCACAAAGTGGCACAGGGACTGTTTGATGTCTTCATGTGGGATATAGTAACCTCTTAAAGCTTGTACACAGTCCAGAGCACACAAGATTACACTCTCGCAATTACAGTAGGAGGGTATTGTTTACTTCTTTACAGATCGCTGGGAATTCTTTCAGTCCCTCGCCTTTGTCAAAAAACGATAAATTGCAAATGATAAAATTAACTGAAATTCAAATAACTCTAAATTCTAGAAAATGGTTAGTCAAAGTCTTGATTACACCTATTGAAATTTGTATTTAGTTAATATACATCATTATATTTAATAAATTAACATTTGTGTACATATATTTTCCAAAATATGAGCTGAATTACAATCCAGTCAATTTCTCTTCCTGTCATCCTCCAATTCAGTTCAAAATCCAACTGACAAATCGAAAGGGAGCCAAAAAAATCAAAATTTGGCCCAACTTTGCTTTCCTAAATTAATAATTTATTTCGACTTATTTTAACAATATATCTTCTTTCTCAAGAAATCACTTGCTATGACGTTTAAAGTCTCAATTGATGCATGTAACATGAGCAGGATGATTGACTGGCTATGATTAGCTTGCCCTTGAGGGTTTAGCTTCGTTGTAGGTTTTTCTCGGCCATTATCACAACACTGATGGCACACATGGCAGCATTTAGAAAGCGCCAGGCTTCAGGTATGCCAGAGCCGTCACACACTCTGTGCATTGCAGCATAGCACTCATATGCTGAGCGTCTGTTGGCTCAAAAACACATCTCTTTGTTTTGGATCCAGCCCCAGAATCCTCATGCTGGTAAAAGTTGTGTTTAATTCTGTCGCTATATCAAAATGACAAGGAGACCACCAGATTCTGAAAAAGAAAAGGAGAAAAAGAAACACACACATGCACACTTGCTAGCAAAGGGCATTCACTCATACACACACACAACCGGACACACACACATGCACAAGCACACGGTGTCGTGTGATGCCTTTGCCAAACCACAAGCGAGGGGCCAAAATTCCATAGGCAAATGCTTGAACCCAGCAGGGCTCTGACAAAGGGAAAAGAAAAATCAGTGGAAAGGTAACGTTAGTGAAAAGTGTACAAATTGATGTGCTTAAATTAAGGCAAATCCCTAAGGACTGAATAAATGGAGCTCATTTCAAAGGTAAAATACTGAGTTATTAAAAAACACACACGAGCAAGGAAAAAGACACCGCATTTAGAAACATTTTATCAGGATTGCAAGGAGGAAAAGATCACAGAAGCCGACGCTAAGTAAACTGAGAAAAGAAAGCGAATCGTAAACATGTTACTTAATTGCATCCTAGCAATAAGACAGATTAAACCAATCAGGTGTGAGAATAAAAAAGGGAGGAGGAAGAAAAGAGGAAGATTTGAAACAAAATTAAAAATTAAGAAGGTAAACGGTCACATTTTTGTTTCTATTCTCACAACGTCCTCCATTCAGATGGCAAAGAAACCGAAGCCCTCGATTGCAGAGAACAGTCGTCTTGTTTAGAAATAAATAGGCCAAACAATAGATTTGAAATGCCTGTCTGCCGTTGAAGGGCTGTTTTCTTCTGCTTGCTTTATGACGTTTCATTACATAGAAAGCCGTTTAAATGACTGCTCTTTTTCTTAGACCAATTACAGGAGATATCTGAGACAACAGCAAGTGAGCTATGCAATAAAGAGGCCCGCACAAACACACAAATGTGCCATATCCTCTTTCTCTCCGGTACATCCGACGCCATCTCCTTCTGAACCACCCCCCAAAACACAAATACGCAAACACACACTCACTCATACACACACACACACACACACACAAATCCCCACATCCACAAGCGCCACCGCCACCAATCACAGCCCTGACGCCAGGACATCAATTCTCGCAAGTCGCAGAAAATTACCATGCATGAATGCAAAAAAGCCTGATCAGGAGTAATTAACACGGCTTCATATGCAAATTTTATTAATGCAGAACTACAAAGTCATTATGCAAATGCAACTTTCGTCAAGCCTCTTGACAAATATTCAGAGCTCCAGCCAAAGAACAGGTTTTCTCTCTCTCTCTCTCTCTCTCTCTCTGTCTCTCTCTCTCTCTCTCTCTCTCTCCAACTCTGTACTTTTTTCCAAGGCATAGAGAATGTATAACAAGTATGTTAAGTTATTTCGAACTTGGGAAATCTTTTTTTTATATTCTTATGGAAGTTTAAATCTTAGCAGTAAGGCGATGATGGCCAGGCATCCGCAATTAAAAAGCTGGCTCTTGGTAATGACTGTTTGGCTTTGGAGCGAGGTAATGAACCTGTAATTCTGGGGGAAGCGTGGGGGGGGGGATGCGGATATGAATATGCATGAGGCTCACTGCCTTTGATGATTAAAGAAAATTTTAATATTTAAATGAGTGCATGCAAAGTGATTAACTGAAAAAAGCAACGAGGCAAAAATCTGAAAAGGATTTCAAGATGCTGAGAAGAACATGGATGCAGCTTTCCTTTTTTATGGTCTATTAATGACTAAAACTGTTTTCTCTCGTTCTTTCACTCTCTCTCTCTTTCTCTCTCGTTTTCGGCTTCTCACTCCTCCTGGCTTTTCCTGTTCTTGCTGCTGCTGGACACAACCCAAATGCGAGGATTTGGAAGGCATTTCAAAAGCCAAGTAAAGGTAGCACTTTCCTGAATTTTGAAGTAGTGGATTAAACACACAGGAGGGAAGAAATTAAAGTCTGGTTCACCAAAGGGGATGGCTTTGGCAGCATGTAAGGCCATGTTATAACTACGGAGGATGGTTCGACATGCACCGCAGAGGGACACGTAATCAACCGCAGATTAACAGAGATGTTGCTAAAACCAGACACTCTACTTTACATGATGGCCACAAAACTAATGGCTTTAAATATATCATTGAATATATTTTTCAAGCTTGATTTCATGTCGCTCTAAACGATATTTAAAATGTAAAGGCTTAGAATGCTGTTTAAGTCAGTAAACAAACTATTAATGCATATTTCAATGTGGATAATTTTAAATCCAAATCTTAATCCAGAGGAGAACTGCACTGTAAAACTGAACAGTGAAATTAATTAAATGAAATTAGTTTGTTTCACTCAAATAATAATGAAAGTTCATTGTACTTAATAGAAAAAAGTTGTGTGAACTCAAAATTTCATTGTAGAAAGCTGAACTTAATATGATTGAGTTGTGTCAGACTGTATAAATAAATAAATGAAATTCAGTGTTATTTTGTGTGTTTTTGCACAAGATTAACATACAGAGACATAAGTTAGTGTTTAATGTTGTGTTATGTTGGGATTTACAGGGGGTTCTGTTATGTTCGTTTTGTAGGGTTACCATTGTGGTGAAGAGTTGAGTCAGTGGTTAGGTTGAGGATGGGCTGCAAAATCTTTAAGAACATATATACTGTGAGTTGTTTGATTATGTACATGCAAGTATATAATGATAGTCTCTTTGATAGTTAGAATAGCATGTGTTATCTGAGAACTGTTGGAACGAAGGTATGCAGGTGACATGATTGTTCATGAGAGACACCTGTGCACCACACTGGCCTTGCTCCGCTTCCACGGCTCTCGGCCCCGCCCCACTTGTCACAAAAGTTCTACGAACTTAAAAAAATGAGTTACTTTCCTCAAATGTTTTGAGTATCCTGAAATTATTATGTTTTACAGTGTGGCCCCCCCTGACTTTCTCTATTCTGTCACCTTTGGGTTCCTTGCCTCTGTCGCCTCTGGCTTGCTTAGTTAGGGACACCTACTATTCAACAATATTATATAGATGATTATATATAGATGAAATGCACTAAATTAATAACTGATGATTTTTACAACTGAACTAAATCAACACTGAACTGACTCAAGCTATACAATGACACTATTTTTCTTCTAGAGCTGCTGTATAGCCGAAACCAACTTTGTTGCATAATTTTCCTGTTATCACTGTAAAGCTGCTTTGAAATAATCTTTATTGTAAAGAGTGCTATATAAATAAAGATGACTTGACATGACTTAAGTGTTAATAAGTTTAAAAGGTGCAATGGTACATCTAGTCTAGGAAAAAATTACAAAAAAATCCCTGTATGCTTGGTTGGACATCCCAAAAACCTCAATGCCACATTCAAAGTATCATGCATCCAGACTGCAAATTTGAAATGCATGCATGAGGGAAATATAAAGAAAAATGCAAGCATGAACTTAGCCAGCGACTAGTGTGGCTAATGCAGACATAAAAAAAAAAGAGAGATGGGTGAGAAAAAAAAAATGGAGAAACTAGACAAAAGTGGGCAATTATCACTTCAAAACGGCCACTTGGTTTGGCACTTCAGGCTTTATTGAAACAACTAAAAGGGAATAAAACAAGAAGACCAGCAAAAGAACTGTGTCTAAAGCAACATATTAAATCTAACACATCTCTCTGTGCACATTGATTCAGACATAGCCCCTGCACCAGGGCAGGCCGTCCTCCTGCCAAGCCTTTGTGAATCTTAATTGAAAAAATGGCATGTGCGTCATATTATGGAAGCATGTTTTCGATATCTCTGCGCCTGTTGTGTCATTATTTATTGAAGAGCCCTCCCAGTGTATATGTTGATTCTGAGAGAGGGACATGTACTCTCAATTGAGATGTTCTGCGCAGCGAGGGAGGATCCAAATATCTGTTTATTCTGGACTGTGCATGTTCATCTCTGCTGGGCAGAAAATAAGAAAAATATACCATCTTCTGATGTACTCAAAATTCAGTCTGCTTCAAAACAATGTTAAACATCTAATGGGCAGCGCATGTTCTCTCAATTCCGCTCTGTAAATATTGAATTTAGACATTACATCTGAGAAAATGTGAACTGTACATGCAAGATAGACTAAACCATGCTAGCTGATGAAACCTGAATGAAGCCAACACCCTACATAGTTACCCTAATACCTAATATAACAAACAAAGATGAAATCTAAATAAATGCTAAAATTCAAAACAAAGCACATCGTGCACAGTTTACAGGGCTGGCAAACCGTGCTGGCACCACACCACTGCAAGTGAAACTCCGAAACAAATCTTTCTGGGCAAAACCTCAAAAATAGGTAGGAAGTGAGGGCACGTAACAGGAACCGTCTGGCCAGGCTCAGTATCACTGAAGCCAGGGCCGGATCGTTCTCCAGAGCATTAAAAGCTCTGAGAAGAGAGATACACCACAATCTCACTATTGAGATAACAACCACATTTTATCACTAAAATAAAACTGAAAGTACAATGAAAATATGTTACAGTGCACTCTGTGCTGAATTGAAAGAAAAAATGTTCAGTTACAAAAGCAGAACCTTTTGCTGTGAGCAAAGTTGTCCAATAAAATAATCTGATAATGTGATTCCTATTCAACTGGTCATGTGATCTCAACATGGCCGCCCCCATGAGGTGAACTGCTCTGTGTTAAATAATACTTATTTTATACTATTGATAAGACCGGGGTCTGTTTTACACACATTTTCAAGTACTATTCATTCCTGTACATGTTAAAATTTTTAATGAAGAAATAACTGTGTGCACATTTAATTACCATTCTCAATGAATCTGTGACCATCAAATATGCTGATACTGAGGGTGTCAGGCCCCGAACATCAAGCGCTTTTGGCTCCTGATGAATCGATTTGCATAACACCTACAAACGGTTCTGGCACTAGACTCGAGACGGCATTAATGGCAGGTGTGGGCTCCGAAACGACAGGGGCCCAGCAGTCTGATCACTCTCAAGGAGAGGCAGGGTGAGAGAGGAAAGTGTTTGAGGTAAATTTCTTTATAAATATAGCATGTCTCATGAAATATTCACTGCGACGATCTGGCAAGCCAAGGGTCAGAAATAACTCCCCCTGTCGCAGCACTTGTTAGACGTGTAAAGCTGTGTGAGTGTGCTTGGATGGTGTGAGTGGAAAGAGATCGAGAGAGGGAGAGAGAGTGAAACACTGACAGAAACAGGGGCCCATCTCGGCAAAAGACATGTCCACCATCTCACCACATGGTCCGCTGGCGTTCCTATAGTGATAGAATGCGAGCTAACTGATGCAGCCTGCTGTGAGGTTTTAACTGAGCACTAATGCAATTTTCACTCACTTACAAACATCTATTTACAGTGCTTGCAGTATTGATATTCCTTCCTCAATACTGACATTTTTCAAAAACCCCTAAGTATTAAACTTAGTATTACAGTATTAGTATTATATTGTAAACCCTAACAATCAAAATAATGAATTGGTTTGAGTAGGGCAAACTCAAATTAAATAAATTAGTTCAATTAAATGAAATTAATGAGTATTTAGAACTTTCTTTTTCTTTTGAGTTCACGAAACAGACACATTTTAAGTCATCTGAATTGTTTCATTGTTTTGAGTTTTATGAACTTGTTTCCTTTAATTTAGACAAACTTAAATTTACCTGAAACTGTGCTAGGATTTCTATTTCCCAGCATGCTTTGCCATGACACTCAAAAGGGAGAATAAATGATAAAATTAAGTGTTTTATATATATATAATGGGAGATATATATGATATTATATATATATGGGAGAATTAGTAGTATTTAATGTTTATGCTAATTTAGAAGAGTTTCTGTTAAGTGTGTTTTTTGGGGGTTACCATCATGGCTGTTGTTTTGTAAAGTGTGTTTTTTGGGGGTTACCATCATGGCTGTTGTTTTAAGTGGGTTTTTGGGGGGTTACCATCAACTTGCTGTTGTTATAATATGCAATAGGCATATTATAAATGTTCTATATTGCCATACTCTTTCAGCAATTGCTATGTTAATGTTATCAAAGCATTGTTATCAATTAGCTAGCTAAATTTCCACTATTAAAAATATGTGTAGATTACATGATCATTTTAAGTTTAATGTATGAATTACTCAAAAATGTAAAAATAAGAGCAATTAAAATGTATAAGTACGAAACTGAAATCTGCCAGTTCTGCTTACCTAAATTTTGAATTTCTTAGCTTAAAAAAAAATTATGTAACATTGTATTAAACTTAATTTAATTTAGCCCAAACTGCTTAATAATATACTTTTAAACTTTGTTTTATTAAATAATCTTAATTATCAAATTAATCAAATGATCTAAAATCTCTGTTCTCGGCATTCAGAATCTAACAGCAAATTCGCATGAATTCCGATTAGTCTTCTTTCGTACACCTATTTGCATACTTGTGTTTAGCTTAAACATACCCAAATATACATAACTAAAAAAAAAAATATCCATCTCGAATGGCAGTCAATATAATGAATAAATAACTAAACAAACAAACCAAAAACTGCTGCTGTTTTTTCTAATGCTCTAAACTATCACATTAACACAACCATTACTGCAACCAAATATATCTGGACAACTAGGAACATTTTTCTATTTGTCACTCTTATTTGCATGCTGATATTTAAGCTAACCTCAAATGCAATGTAGGTTTTGAATGGCACATGGCTCGATCACCACACATTCAAACCAACAAGAGCTTGATTACAACCAACACCGAATACTTTGCGAAATAAGCCTTTATTTACACCCCATCTGAATCAGTTATCTTGAAACCCTAAAGCACTACCATCCCTTTTGACTACTGCACAAGTAACAAAACAGAGCTTGACAGAATCATCTTTACTTTTACCATCACACTTTATGCATTTTTAAAATGTACAAACTTCACATCTGATCACTTATAAGTCAGTGACTAAGGATTCAAAAGCTTATTTAGAGAATTAAACATCAGCAGGGACAAATAGGAAACTAACATTTCCTAAAGAGTTTAGATGATTAGATTATATTATTCAGACGTGCTAATGTGACCACTTTAGTCTACCTTAACCAAAAATACACATTCTAGGAATTTATGCATAATATTATCTCATTATCATATTATCCTTTTGTTTCAGGTTCATGAGATCACATTATATTATAGCTCTTTAATTAAGGCGTCCTCACAGCGAACAGTTTCAGCACAATGCACCGTGGTTCATAGCACCTCTATCGGAGATCTATAATTAAATAACAAGTACCATTAAATGCCTGGCCAGCTTCAGCAGGCTAAGCCATCTAGATGCATTAAGGGGTGGTAAATGTCTTATTTATTTGTTTATTTATGTACATATTTCACATTTGGACTGCTTAATGGTGCACAGTGACAACAGCTAGCTATGTCGGCCATCTCAGGGCCCTATTTTTCAGTGCCACTGAACTGTTTTAACCTCGCTGTGCTACACGAGAGGGGCTCTAGCGGCTCTTGCACGCAAACCAAGCCCTCCCTTTGCCCCCAGCAGCAGTTCCTATTGCCTGAGGGTATGCAGAATGTCATATTTTATTTAATTAGGGCTATTAAATATAATTAAATTCCGCTGAAACTTAAGAAGGCTAAGTGGCAATACAATACGGTGCAGAGCGAGCCTGTGTCCTGCTGATATTTATGCGAGAAATATTGAATTCAACCCTCAAGTGGTTCCTCTTCAATGGCTGTCCCGTATTGTCATAGATAACGTTGACTTTTTCATACACACTAATAAAGAAAAAGCCACTGGGAGAATTATCGCTAAAAGCAATTTCAGTAATCAGAATACTTTATCACGGGGTCTTTTTCGACTGATTATAGGGTTTCCGGAGCAAAGCACACAATGTTTAGTTATCATTACGGCGTCTCTAGAGAACGGTTACGTATGTGACTTAATGAAGTTGCCGTTCAGTACCTTCACTCAACCAGAAATAAAGAATCACTTGTATGAATTTCTTCCTAAATGCCTGTAATGTTACCGCAAGATATGAGGCGTGATATTGGGAATGTTAACTTAAAGAAGTAAGGCCCGTTGGACTATAGGTGAATCACATGTGAGAGACAGAGAAGAGAGGGCTGATGTGATGGAGGCTGACATGTAGGAATGAAGCGGTGGAGTTTAAGACCTGTCACAACAGCGCTCGTGTGTCAAGGTTACACGGACGGTTTAATGAAAAGATTCACTCTGGCCGAAAAGAAAAGGGTCTGGAAGTGCAGGGAACTCTTGTGAAGATAATGTTGGTCTGATCGGAGTTGGCTTTTGGAATCTTATTGATGGATCCAGAAGTGGTCTTCTTCATCTACATCTCTCTCTCTCTCTCTCTCCCGCATTCTCATGCTCTCTCTCAGTCATTTCTCCACTTGAAGTAAGCAGATGGATATATTATAGGAGAAAAAAAACAAATTCATGAAAAATGATCCGTGCTTTGCCGAGCAAGAGTACCACTGCTATTTTCAAGGCGGAGTGGCTGAGTGTTTTTTTTTTTTTTTTTTTTTTTTTTGCGTGTCATTTTCTGTTTCACGTCGAGAACAAATGGAACGGGAAAGGTTTAGCATAAAAGAATACTTTAACCTGCTGGGAGGCAATTATGAATACAAGGCAGCCTGTGAGTGTTTAGCCGCATGCTCAAGCTGACATTCAAGCGTCTTAATCACTTTCAGAGGATGTTTCATCTGCCGTTATATTCTTCTCTGCGAACTGCCTCCCTCTCCAGCCCTGAATTAATGAAAGGTGTAAAATTTACTCTTGCTAACTGCAATATGATTTACAAAGGCAAATGTTCACCTTTCATTTTAATATCCCATTTTTCAAATTCTAAAGTTTAAATGAGATTAAAACTACTTTTCAATGCAGAAAGGTGGGTCAAAATGAAGAAAGATTTAGTCATTTTGTATGGCATTGACTGAAATAACATGAATTGGGTAATTACAATGTTTTTAAATTCGCACTATAAGATAAATAGTCTTTTTTTATCCTTAAAAAACAAGCTAATGTTTTGTTCAACATTTACAAAATGAGATTTTTTTAAGAACAAAAATTCTGTATACTCAGGAACAAGTAATTTAAAGGTTTACATCATACACTGCAAACATAGTCCACTCCAAACTCCGGCCTAGAGTCAATTGCAAGTGGTATTATAATAATAACCTATAATGAAATTTTACTTTTACTGATGTAAGCAATGTATCATGACTGTCACTTCAAATGTAAATTTAGGGTGCTTGCATATCTTTTCCTCTAGAACTTCATAACACATATCTGTGAAGGATATTAAGTCATCAAAAATGTTTCTTCAGAGAAAGGGGGGAAGTGTTATCTTCACCTGAACTATTTGTCACTAATAAAAACAGTAACAGTAACACTTTATTTTAGGGTCTTTTAAGTAGTTGCTTATTAGCATGCATACTACTAGAACATTGGCTATTTATTAATACGTAGTAAGCACTTATTCTGCATGACCTTATTCTACTTTCTTAATCCTACCAAATACCTAAACTTAACAACTACCTTACTAACTGTTAATAAGCAGTAAATTAGGCGTTTGAGTGAAAAGTCAATATGAAGAATATAAAAGGTCAATTTGACTATTTGCTGGTGCACTAAAACTTTCATTTTTGGACCCTGCCCTAACCTCTTAATTTAGCAAATTGTGTGGTTAGCAAAGCACACGTTTACCTTTCAGTCTTATAAAAAAAAAAAAAAAAAAAAAAAACCTGTAGTGGAACAGTTTGCACGTAACTGTGTGAACGCTTGCATCATATTTCACAACTGACGCCAACACTCTCTCTGTGCGAGCAGCCAGCCAGTCATTCAGTCTGGGAGTGAAGTCTGCCTGCATCATGTGAGGTACTGAGTAATTTAGCAGCGGCCTCATTATTACAGACATTTAAATACACGAGGCATTGTGGTGGCACGGAATAAATTGTCTCCGATGCCGCGGGTAACTTTCGCAAATAAGGATTGCGAGGCATTAAAAAACGACGTTATTAAAAACCGAGGCAGTGTCATAAGCCGCTCCCCTGCGTTTCCTCCGGTAACTTTGTCCAACCTAGAATATTATTTTATGAGACCCATTTCCCAAGATCCCTCCGGCTTCTTTGTGAAGGACTTGACTGCGCTGTTTTGTAAGATAACTGGGAGAGTTCTCTCCCTACAGCTGGACTAAACTAAACTGCCTCTTTACCCCTATTCAATAGGAAACTCACTCTTTTAATCCTACTCTATTTCTTTCCTTCTCTCCTTTTTTTTTTTTTTCTTTTTTTTGAGCATTTGAATTTTAATGAGCTTTTCACCTTTTAAGCAGATGGCTCAGGCTGGATTTCTCCATGAAAGTAGGGTGAGTTCTCTGTCACGTCTTGCACAATTTGTTTCAACTACCAGAGTCCTTCAGGGGGTTTTAGGGCTTTGAGTCAGTAATGTGATGTTTCACTTTGCACGGCGTAGGCTCCCCTAATGAAATCAGCTGAAGGAAAAACAATCTCTCTTGAGGCTCGCAGATGAGCGGTATCACAATCACTACAGGACGCCCAGAGTCCTACCGAGGTAAATGAGTGCGTGTCTCCCTTTGTCTGCAACTCTGCAGGCTGTAAGTGTACGTTTGCGCACATCAGTATTAGAAAACACGCTGGCGCGAGAGAACGTGCGAGTTCATTAGCGTCAGCCTCTTACGCCTGCTCGAAAACTTTTCTGGAGAGAGTTTGACCTACCTGCCAGGCCACTTTCTTGCTTGGGGCAAATTCCTTTTGGGGGCGTCAACAGTCTATCGTCCTCCTCTTCGGGTGTCACCTGGATTCCGATTTCGACCGGTTCCACCACTTTTCTCAGCTCGGCGTGGGGCGGCGAGGGGCTATTGCGGTCCGCCATCTTGTCGTAGCAGCCGTGGCCGGTCGTCAGACCCTGGCATTGCTTTTTCTTGTGCTCGATGAAGAGCAGAATGTCCCCCAGTGGGAAGGTTAGTTGGCACTGGCCACAGGTGAGGAGGTCGTGGTCGCCCAAGCCCGGAGGCAGAGACCCAGGCATGCTGGGATCCAGCAGCGAGTGAGAGTGGAGATCAGCCACGGCCAGTCCCGCATCCACATGCTCAGCTTCCGCTACAAGGAAGACCAAAAGGAAGAAGAGTTTTGAGACAACATGAAATCTCAATAAAATAATCTCCATCTGTGCAGTGGTCTAAACAAATAAAAATGATTTCATCTCAATAACTTAGTCAACTTCTGAAGTAACTTTCATTTCTGCTGATGTAACCGAGGCCATGTGGATGAAATATTCCAATAATACCATGGAATAACACGTTTAATCCAATTTCACGATCCAATCAGATCCTGATAAATAAAATCAAGTCCCGCCCTAGATTACTTCCCACATAATATTCTGTTTCACATCCCTTCATACAAATTAAACGCATTTACAAATGTCATCTTTAGCTCAGAATTTTCCTTTTCCAGATGAATTCATGGAAAAATAACCCTAATTTACATCAGTATGGGAATTCAAAATAAAATACTGGCCACCTGGATGAGTAAAATTATTAACCAGTAATACTAAAACTACATTTTTTGGTAACATTTTTTGGTAACACTATTTTACAGTGTCCTTGTTACACATATTACATGTAGTTACTATAGTAATAACTAAAAATTATGCATAATTACATGCAACTAACCCTAAACCAAACTCAATCTTAATCCTAACTCTATAGTAAGTACATGTAGATGAATAATAATACTCAGTACTTAAACGTATAATTACACTGTAACAAGGACACCTTAAAATAAAGTCTAACCCATTTTTCTTTTCTTACTTAATATTCTGTTTCACACACCTTCATTCATATTTACCTCAGTTGCCACTGTATCTATCCATGTATTTTTCCACTTCCAGATTCTTTAGCCTACTGTCTTACATAGATTAATGCGTGGAGAAAACTAATATATATATATATATCAGTATGGGAAATTGAAATAAAATATTGGCCACTTGGGTGACAAAAATTATTAACCAATAATATAATAGCAAAATTCACTCTAAAATCAAGTCTCACTCTAAATGATTTCCCGTTTAATATTCTGTTTCACTCAGAAATACACTAGTCACTTTATGCAAATTAAATGCAAACGCTGATTCATCTTTAACTCGAAATGTGCCCCTGTATCCCTAAACTGCATCCCTAGCCACCTTCATACACTACTTCATGAAACAAAAACCTGATTGGAACACATCAGTGCAGGAAATTGAAATAAAATACAAATGATGTGGAACTTGAGACGCAATCACACATTTTCGGAGAGTTCAGGGTCAGTTCATTTAGCATTTCGTTATTTGGCAGCTTGTTAAAATAAAGGAAATGAATGTTGGGGCCCGTTTAAGCGTTCACCTATGTCCCATGACAGTCCCACTAAACTTTGAGAGCAGAAAATAAAGGCCGACTTCAATTTAATCATCCGGCGGCCACACACGAGGCACCTCGCTCTCGTTCAGCGTGTTCTGTCCTGTAACCAGCCAACTCTTGATAAACATCCATATGTGAGGCCGAGACCCAAGAGCAAGGAACTGTTATTAATATACAATACAGTACTTGTGAGGTTGAGAATGAGACCGCCAGACCTGAAACAGAAAGAGAGTGAGTCTGAAGAGAGAAGAGAGAGAGAAAAAAAAGCAAGGAGGAGGGAGGGAGGGCTCTGTTTTTGGCTGTGAGAGATATTTGCACAGCCATGAGAGCAAGAGGCCCTGCAGATCTTCTGGTTGATTCTGTCACCTAGATAAACAGCGCGGAGCGACGGGCGCTGAAACCACAGAGTACGCCGGACAACCTCAGTCCCTCTGCCTCCATTTTGAAATTTCAGCCTCACCTTTCAGTACGCGGCCACAATCGGCCCTTTGTAGCCCAATACCGAGTGCAAGAGCAGTTTTATCAAAGACAGTAGAGGCCCTTGACAAAGCCCCCTCGGGACCTCCTGACAGACAGCTCTGTTGATGTTACATTTGACAGCTTATCCTTGCGCCATACTAATCATAAGATCTAGACAAACACTTCTCTGACTGCCACTTTACACTCTTCAGCTTCCTGTCACTGCTTTCATGCTCTCTCTACTCAACACGCTGCATGATTTGGGTGAAAGCGGGAAAAAAAGAAGAAAAACACTACCATAGCAACACTTACAGCCACACAGCGAGCAGGTGTGGTTTTTTGAAGTGCACATAAATCTGGGAGGAAAATGAAGGGAGGAATTCACAAATTGTCATAGCCTAAATGACAAATGTGAGAAGAACAACAACAACAACAACAACCCTGTGGTCTTAGGATCTAATTCGTTAGATTGTTTTAATTTTTAAATTCGGCTTGTGCACGTTATGCGCTTTTCGCCAGTACGAGGCCTAAAAGCCTCTCTGAGTGAAACCGTGCCGCTCACTGGAACGCCATGAGAAGAGACAGACGCCGAGCGAGACAAAGATGGAGGAACGGACCACTCTGCTCACACAACACAGGTAGCCCTGTTTACATCTCCCAGAGGAACCGCCTAACCACTAATTTTCGATGATGAATTACGAGCAGCCTGCACATCCATCTGCAATTTGTCCACGGTCCAAATTATGAATGCGGACAGATTTGTAATGTCAGGCTCGAAATGCACTTTGAAAACGAAACCACTAAACCTTCTCTTATCTCTATTTCAGACGATACGTACTACATTAGAGAGACTTTAGATCTGCATCCTGTTAAACAACAGCATCTGAACACTTTGCAGTCATATTACGGAAGCATTTAGCATAAAGCATTACAAATATATATCTTATTTTGTTTCCGCACACATAGTGTCTGGGTTCAGATTTTGCACCATAATGAAGGAAATAACTGAAGATGACTAAGGTACTTCAACCCCCCCCACACACACTCAGACATATAGGAGTGGAGCACAGACCCCCTCCGGGCAATATCAGACCATCTGTGCATTAGATTAGTCTGCATGTAAATAAAGAGAAAGGAGTGCACAGAGACTCATCAACCTATGTAATACATTGCACTCACTGAAATTATGACTGTGATTACATTGCAGTGACTTATTTCAAATAAACAATTTTGTTTTTACATTTTAATATTTATTTTATATTATATATATATATATATATATATATATATACACACACACACAATTTAAAATAAATATTAAAATAAAAAAAAAATATATATATATATATATATATATATATATATATATATACACACACACACACACACACACACACACACACACACCTTATTATACCCATTGCATATATGATTAAGATTTTGTTTTTGATAATTAATTATATTGCTAATTGCTAATTAGTGTGATAATAGAAATTTACAGTCATAATATAAAGTCTGAGACCAGTAGTAAAGAGGTTTCTATTTTGTATTCTTTTCTAATTATCTAATCTATTTTTTCTCAAAACTTATTTGTTACCACAAATTTGAAGATAACACTTTTTTTTTAAATGTAATGCATGTATGCTGTATGAACACCACATGTTTGTACAAATTCATTGTGGGGACACTGTAAATATATTTCTGCATCACTGGGGGAGGTCTCACAACAAAAACTGTTTTACATATATCTGTAACTGTATTTGCACCTGTGAGCACATGCACAAAAAAGCATATGCATTTGAACCAATAAATGAAGACTGCTTGCAGGCATGTACATGAGCAATATGCGTGCATGTGCGCCTGTTTGTGTGTCACGCATTTGTGCATCCTGGGAAGCTGCACCAGCAGAGATGCACACACACACACACACACACACACACACACACTGGAACGACTAACCCTATCATACACACCACAACAGGAAGAGGTCATTTTATATGATTTACTTCATGAACCACAGTGCATATTTTTGACATTTGTAATAAACTCAATTAAACAGCTATAATTGGCCAAACAGGTAATAAGTTGTACAATAAAATAAAAAGTAATAAGCAAAGTTAAGTAACAGAAGGTGGGAGTGAGATTGCAGCCTCTCTGTACTGTGGGAGAGAATTTAAGGTGCGCTAGAGGAAAGCGTTAGTTTAATGTGTCATAGGTCTAGCACAGACCTGAATCAAAGTGACAGCTGGAGAAAAAAACCCAGAGTGGTACAGAACGAGCGCAGCTGAAATTTTCTCTCTCCCTCTGTCCCCTTCTTTTGCTCTGTCTGTGCCAACCACAGGAAACACGCTGCTTGCAAGCAACGCCGCTAGTACGCACTTCAAAAGAAGGGACCCCCGTACACACAAACACACACACACACCAGGTGTTGTAATCATGTAAACATACGGTACAGTCTTGGACTATAGAGTCTGAACCAATCCATAAGTGTGTAAATCACCATAAATATTCACCCTCATGTTATTCAAAACCTGCATGATATTTTTTTCATCTAGAATGTTCAAGCAGCTCTTCTTTAATACAATAAAAGAGAATGATGACTGTAAAGATAATTTTCAATAAATATCAACTTGAATTCAGTCGAAGACTCAGAGTATAGTATATGAACAACCATCATAGTGTTTTTATGGAAAAGAGCAGCTCAGACATTCCTCCAAATATCTCCTTTTGCATTCCACAGAAAAAAAAAGAGAGAGAGAGAGAGAGAGAAATAGTCATACAGGTTTGGAAAGACAAGCGGTTAAATAAATGACAGAATATTCATTTTAGGAGATCTTTTCTTTTATATAACTCCCTTGAAGGTACGAGACTGAACTATGCAGGCCCGATCCGACGGTTTGCATTTCCTGCTGTAGGCAAACAGGTGAGAGTCTGCAATTCCTCACAGTCACACACACACACACACACACACACTCACACTCTCACACACACACTCATCCACCAGCGATAACAATGCTGTCACCAAGGTAACATTACAGCTCATGATTTTCTCTGATCCCTCAACAAATACTCCATATAATTCTATCAGGGCCACCGAAATGTCAAATGTTATTTGTCTTTATCAAGCACTCTCTGGCAGCCGGAGAGAAAGACAGTGAGGGACAGTGGAAGTAAGGCAGTCTGAATAATATTTATAGGTGGCTTAAAAAAAGAATGATATGAAATGAAATCTCGACTGTGGATAAAATACACTCAATTTCATTTTTGAATGAAAAAAGCACAATAAATACAGTAGGCAATATTTTAGATGCACATACATCCTGCAATTAAACCATTAATGTTAAAGATAATCCTCAGAAATCGACATTTATATGAGTCAGAATGCTCACTAATGACATTTCTGGAAAACATAAAACTAAAAAAAAGACATGGCTTCCAAAAACGAGCACATCAACAAGGCACAGTTCTGGATTTATCCTTTTCCATTCTGGATTTACGCACCATTGTTCATGGGCCCTCTGACTCATACTTACGAAGTCTTTTTGTTTGTGAGGAACCAAATTGCTGTTGACAGGTATTTGGCTGATCATGGTACAGTCTGGCTTTCCCTCCAAAACACACAAAGGTCTACGTGTTACGTAACAGCGCTTTAGCAGCCCAGCGTTAGCGTACCTTTCATCCTCGGACTGTCACCCTGCAAACCTCACCGTTAACGTTCAGTGCTATCTGGCTGACGGTTGAGCTGTTGAGATTTTCCGTAGCGATATCAGAATAAAAAGTCACAGACAAACAGGTTTTCAGAGAGGTTTTTTAGCAATTGCAACTGTTAGGGCCTAATTAGACAACACACACCATATAACGGATTTCATATTGTTTTTTACTGGGTCCATAAATTTTCGTATTTAAATCTTGAAAGACTTTCTAATGCTGTCCAGATATCAAGATTTACCCCGTGCCAATTAAAGCCATTCACAGAACTGTGCGCGGAGGGCAGAGCGTGCTGAAAATGAAAGCCAGGGAACGGGCCTAATCAAACAATAAAAGCTCCGCTTTACTGTTTGTGCGTTATTTTCTTATGTTTCCCATCAGCCTAAGCTGCACAAGAGCAGAAGCAGTGGGTGGGGGCTTCGGTATTTGCGCTGCTACGTACACAAACCTCACCACACCAGCCCACAAAGTAAAATTCTGAAATACCCACTCTGAGCCGCCCGCTACCCGAGCACATAACAGAGACGCAGGCTAGCTGAGTAGGACAGGCTGGATTTGGGTTGAGCCTTCCACTCAGATGGCACGCAAACAAACAAAACAGATCGACAAAGAGGTAGCGAGTCAACGGCAGCCGTCTTTCTAGTCATTTCACGTTCGTTGTGCGTCCAAAAGGCCTGTGTAACACATGCACATGTATCAGCAGCCCTTACAGGAATTTATCAGGAATTAATTAGTCTGTCATTAATCTGTAACCTACAGTCAAGCGCACCAACGCTCAAACCGCAAACCTCCGCCTTGCGCTAGGCCTCTAGTTTTTCCTGTTTTCTCTTGCTTGAAAACTTCTCTGCGACCTGTTTGTTTAGCTAAATTTGTGTCACAAAACAAGTGACACCATCATGTTTAGCTGTTTTAGGAGACCGTTAGCCTGAAGGCCTTCGCAAATCCTATAAAATAAAAAGCAAAGAGCCGCACTTGTTCAGGATATTTAGCTTGCAGAGCGCTTCTGTGCCTCGGCGAGGTTTTAAAGCACTAGTAAATGCGTGCGCGGTGGTGGCATGCGTGTGTGAGCGCAAAGCATGGTGCATGTGCAAATGAAGCTGTTAACAAGAAGAGAACAGGGATCATCGTGGCACACGGCGGCGGTGGAATTTTAAAAGCGTGATCCTCGGCCGCTGCGGCGGCACTAGTCCATTGTTTAATTAAAAAGGGGGGGAAAGAAGAAAATGGGTCGTCTTGCAGGTAAAAAGAGATTAACATGATGATGTCCACTGGGAGCCCGTCTAAGCATCGCTAACCCTTTATCGGCAAATCTCATCAGGGAGATATTACCTAATATTTTCACAAGGAATTATGAGTAGCTGGAACGACTAAATCTCACCTGAAGCTTAGCATCTCTCTCTTTTTTTCCCCTGCAAAGCTTTTGTTTCTAATGAAATAACACTAAAAAGGCACGTACATATCACAGTTGCAGAACTAGTAACACATTCCCACACAACACGCTCATGTGATGCTCAGGAAGCGGAGCGTTTCCATGCTCAGAGCTGGTCAGAACTCATCCAGCTGTGGGACGTCAAACACTCGAGCCACTATTACGGGTGTCTGCGTCTCATAAATCAAGCCATGGAAAACTATGCCCACTTTTGATGCCGTCCAAAGGATTCAGTCGCCTTGATGCATTTATACTGACAGACTGTACTTTTCATCAGAGAGGGATTTCTGTTGCTCTCTCACTCTCCCGCTCGTGGCGCAAACAAAAGGCACCTGAAACTGAAAGGAAGAGAGAATATGCAAGCATATTAATCAAACGTGCCAGGCAGACATTTTGCCCATTGTTATGTGGAGAGTGTAAGCTCTGTAGAGGCTACCATTTTTTATATCACAGACTCAAATTTATTTATTTAGATGGCAAGAACAATAGGTCCTCAGTCAGAGGGGCCCACAAGTTCCAGAGCCACTTCATCATTCACTTTTAAGCATGCTTGGAAAAAGAACGAGGTGACGTTCAACCTAAATTTGTTTGTTTTGGTGTCACGCTTGATGTCCTATCTATATTTAAAGCTACACCTATCAAATACTTATTACACATCTAAATGAGCACTGAGAAGCGATCCAACTCTCACTGTAAATTATTAAATATGTGCTTGAGCGCTAAACACAAAGTTGAAAAAAAAAAAAGGAATGACAGAGCCATCATGTTTTAAGACCAGCTGCTGCTGTGAGGCGTTGACAGTTTGCATCTGAGCATGTGTGTTAATGGCAGTATCGTTTGAAACATCTATGCAGAGTCGTCGGAAGCCGCAGCCCCCTATTTCACTCGACTTAACCATTTAAGTACATTTAGGAAATATGTTTTTACACTTTTTCAAAACTGCCTTCCACCCCCTCTGGCAGACTTAGAGCTCCCCCTAGCAGGTCATGGCCAGCAAGCTCTGCACTGCAAATGCAAGGTGGCCCAATTCAGCACACAGACAAAATTGAATAAAAACAAGGACATTTGAGTCCCTGAATTATAAAAGAAATTAATAAAATGAGCATTTAAAAAGGAACATATTTTCAGACCTGTTTAGTTTAATTTGAAATATACCATTTAAAAAAAAAATAAATAATAAATAAAACCCTGCCTATTTCATACATACTTTTGCAAATTACAAATAAATAAGCAAACATTTTAGAAATTAATAAAAAAAAATAATAATAATATTTAAGGATTTCTGCAGCTGCACACCTCTTGTATTAACGCCTGTGCCTGCATCCAAATATCTGGCCTTTTTTTTTAGTTACTATAATCAAATACGTTAATGTTTATATCCAAATAGCTAAGAATATGTTTTGAATCGAGCCATTATCATAAATTAAATTCTCTCAGACGTGATGACATGAAGTCATGACTTAAAATTTATGTCCTAAACACATTCAAAGCAAAGTTCCGATAAAGACAGTTTCCTGTGCTGGCAGGTCTAATGTGAAACATGCATCTCAAGCAAGAGCTGAAAATTTATGTTACAACTTCATAATTCCGCAGCTCACCGGAGAAAAATTGCCTTCTCGTTGTCATCTGATTTCCTTCATTTGAAGATGACATCTGTTAACTCGCTTTTAGATTTATTTTTAAAGCTCTACAGAATAAAAGGCACTACGCTGACATGACAAATTAAACAGGTGTCAAAATCAAATTTAAATTCAGCCAATTCAGTGATGACAAGCTCACATAAATACACTCATTGAATGCAAACATGTATCTAAAAATTATAGTACATTAGTGAACATTGAGGGTTTGGAATCAATGTGATTTTTATAATAAATTTTTATTAGAAAGCTACAAAACTCTGCATTTTAGTTCAATCGATGAAATAGAATAAAAATTCCAACATATGTAAAGAAAATACGCTAAACACTGCAACCGGTCGCATTTCACGCAGAACTAATAAACCACTGGGTTTATAGAATATGCGTTTGAGTGGCGTAATGTAGCACACAACCACAGGCTGATAAACCATTAAAACTACTGATGTACAGCACTGCAAAGTTTGCAGATCGCTCACGCCGAGAACACATAAATTACCATGTGGACGTAAACTACACACACACACTCTCTCTCTCTCTCTCTCTCCTGAACACTTGAGCAGACAAAAATTGCCTCTCACTAACTCGAGGCTAATCCAGCTAAGACACCGTGGTTAACAAAACTAAATACCACAGAAGACATGCTGACGAGCAGACATGCACACACACACACACACACCCTTGTTTACAGCTCCAAATATGTCCTCAAAATGAAACTTTGAGGTGGGGACCACTCGGTTTTTGACCTTGACATTTAAAGCAAAATTTGACTATTACAAAGAAAAAAACAGATAGGATATATCAACTGTCATCCACATTTTCGTGCTAATTTAGCTGCTCTACAAGAAGCTATTTCACATATCAAACAGAATGAAAGTGAACAAGCTGGCACTGGGTCTTTGAGCTTGCACATTTGCACACATGCTAGCGTGCACGAAAAATTCATACAGTGCCTAGTACAAACAAAAACTCGTTACATCAAAATCAAACTCAGCATGTGACGAGAATTCTGAACTACGAGGAACGAACGTACCCCTGAGCTCAGATGACTATCTGTTAGCACCTGGCCTACATGCCCTCTGCATTAAAAACCACTAAGGCATGATACGTTTGAGGAACCTCTCTGAAGCTTATATATTCATTCACCGGTGATGCAATGAACACCTTTCAATCTCTAGTTTCTAAGAAGGAGAAAGTCAACCACCTTCCTTTCTCTCTCTCTCCTTCTCTCTCTCTCTCACTGTGTGCATGTTTAAAAAAATACACAAAAGCTTGATGTCTAAACTGGCGTCTGCTTTACTCTGTGCACGTCTGCATTTGTGTCCGTTTGTGAGTGTGTGTGTGTGTGTGTGAGAGAGAGGGAGAGAAAGCACTCAGGGAAAGTTCCTTGGTGTAACTGGAGCATTCTGAAATTTAAAGCCCAAATTAATAACCACAGCCATTGTACATGCAATGACTGATGGGACATGTGATAACTATAGCGACAGAAATTCAAAAAGGGTCATTTTCGACTAATCCAGAATGATTGTTTTACATGCATATCGAACGGATGCCATTTATGCCATAAACACAATCGGTTTGCATACATGCACATGCTGGTGCACATGAGAAAAATATATATAAATGATAATCAGAATAATCGCATATGCGGACGACACACACAAAAAGGGCAGCGCATGCCCTTTGGCAAACCTAGCTACATGCAATGCAAGCAAGATCATGTGCATTAAGCTTTAAATAACATCTCCATTCTCATTCGGTCATAAGTCATAGTCATATTCGTAAGACTCAGTCATATTAGTAAACTCAACAGCAAATTCAAACACACAAAGCACAGGCATGCTACATGTTTACAGTGCAACCGCGTACATGTGTGTACGTACAGTAACAGATTAAGCCATTAGCGAAAGAATGGTGTGTGTTAGTTGTATATATGCACAGCATACATGGCCCTAACCCTGCAACACAAAACAGATTTGGGTGGCATTACATCACTAAGTTCTGCTATGAATTATCTATGCTCTGTAGACTACAGTTAAGCATGAATATGAAACTAAATCAGGACAGATTTCATTGTCTTTTGAGTTATTTGATATTTTTTTACTGCAACAGTTGCATTTTAGGAAGAATACATGTGTTTTAAAATTAGTTTCTGGATGTGTGAATATATATATTTGTTTCCAAATGATGTAAAAGTCTCTAAAAAGGAAATTATCAAGCAATAAAATATAACTGCTGTCTTTGTTTGGAACTTCATCACAAAAAGTCTCTCTATTTCAGTATCTGCCTCACATTACCTACGCTTTACAGTCACAACCTTGACTCGGGGGCAAAGCTAAGTGTGAGAAACATTATTAGCCCTATGCCTCCTTTGTTTCTTTGTACGCTCATATTGATTTTGCAAACTTCTGTTTTCTCCACGAAAGTAAAGGCTTTACAAAAAAAAAGTGAGTTGTGTAAGAAGCCAATTCAAAAATGTATTTTCTTATTTAGTATAACTAGCTAAAGTAATAGTAAACATATGTGACATTTGTATCACCTATACTTTGACATCAAGTTATATTTCATTTAAATAATTTAACTTGCTCTGACACCTCTTTTCATTCGAGTGCACATCTAAGACACAAATGTTGCACAATTACAATCGATTTAAAGTAGTTTTAAAAAAAACAACAACACCACACACCAGTGTGTGTGCACTGCAAAAATAAACCCTTAAACCGTTCCTGTGCTCGGTGGTTACAGGTAGCTTCTCACCTTGAGAACTACTACAAATATCTAAAAAAAAATAGCAAAGACTTTGGTCTTAAACGAAACATGATACGTAAAGTTACAATGCATTAGGTTTTGAGAAGACAGGCCTACAACTCAAGCAAGCCATTTTAGCAGGCAAAATAAAATAATGGCCTAAAAATGTATTTTATCGTGCAATAAATTATTTTAATGACCATTTATATAGACTAATAAAATGTCCAATTCATATATATATGGATTAAACTAGAGAAAATAAAAATACACCATGCTCACTCTAAATTAGCATAATTTATGAAATTATGCTTAAATATTACAATAACATACACCTACACTTCAGTTTAACCTAACTAAACTTAACTTTACATAAACTTACATGCACATACATACAATAATCAATGCAATTTTAAGTTTTTAATCTGATCTCGTGGCCTGTTAACAATTCTTACATTAATCCAAACTATTTATTATTAAAAATAACCAATAGAACTAATAAAAAACACACTAAATAAAAGATTTGTATTTTAAGGTAGTCCAGAAAATAGTTCAATTTAATCATTTAAAAAGCTTCAGTTTCAAGCAAAAGACTTTTTAATTCTTTTAAGTAACACTAAACCTATAAACCTGACTGTTTGCTTCAGACTGAACTCATCAATATCTTAACAATTAATTGAATTAATTTAATTCTGTTCGTGTAGATTATAATGATTTAACGCGTTTTAATATAATCAGTTCATCACTAACACCCCAAACTCAAACACACACACACACACAGATGGTTACTCTCATTACTTGACAGATAAAAAAAAAAAAAAAAAAAAAAAAAATCGCTAAACAACCACAAATAAGTAAAACAAAAAAATTGACTTACGTGTTATAATTTCTCTTTGCGACAAATGCTGAGGGTTTCCCTGCTTGCGACGGGACATTGCCCTGGCATTTACACTGGCATCGCCCAGAGACCCGCACAAGGAATAGTCGGCTCGCGTCTTCTGTCCTCCGTGTCCGTGGCGTGGGCTTGTTTCCCCCTCCTCGGTAACAAACTTTTCCTGGGACTTCCAAAGAACTGCCACAGCTCCGAGCCGCGGATAGAGAGATAGGGGTCCCGTGAATGTGAGAGAAGCGAAAGTGTCTTTGCGCTCCGGCTCTCCAGATGACCAGAGACGCGCAGACGCTCAGTACCTCAGCGACACACACATGCACTTCAGCTGTGTGCCGCGCGCGATCTGTCCGAGGGCGAAAATATCCTTGACGAGTGACAGTTGTGAAGAAACCACTGGAAATGTCTCAGAATGTGATACCCGGTGCGTTTGGATAGGTTGGACCCTGTGGTGGCTCTCTCTTCGTCCGGTCTGCGCCTTGTGGATTTGTCAAAGGCAATTCGAATTTTTTTCTCTCTCTCTCTCTCTTTCTCTGAGTCCAAATAATTCTAAAAAAGAGAAATGGTCATTACTTATTAGATTGGATAAAACGAATCCAATTGAGTTGGCACTTGAGTGTGCCAAGCACTGGACAGTTCTTCTTCTCTCCTGGGCTCTTAGAGCATGCGATGCCCGGTTACTTTGCACTCTCTCCAACTCTTTGCACTTGCTCCCCTATTCGGCTTTGCGCACTGGAGACCAGGGACATGGACTTGCCACCTCCTTTCCAAATGAATGAAGCTTTTTTTTCTCCCTTTTCTGCCTCTATGAAGATGGCGGAGTCCTGCTTCTCCGGGAGCTCTCTGTGTCTCTGTGGCGAGGGCTGCCTCCGTACAATGGGATAAAATTCAAGTTCAAGTGCGGACGTGACGTTAAGTCTACAGTGGGAAAGAAAATTGGAGACTGCAAGAGCACTGGGGGCGACTAGTGGTGGCTTTTCACAACTATCGGATCACCAGAACAGTGGTGGAGAGCGTGGACATCGCGAGCCGCTGTCTTACACACACACACACATACACACACGCACGCACACACACACACATACACGCGCACAAACACACAGCACCTGACAGACCGGCGCACTGCTTGTCTGTATCCGCTTTAGTGCAAATAAAACAATGCAATATTGCATGACTACAACGTTTGCGATGAATTTAAAGGGGAAAAGGCTGCAAATATCTTTATAAAATAAAAAAAAATGTTTTTATTTAAATACATAATGCACGTGCTTATGTTAATGTGTACATCTTTTATGCATGCACACAAACTGTGATATTGATAGTCATGCATTAACAGTAAATATTCAAATCAGAAAATCTCAAATCATTTGATAGATTAAAGCATGAACGGATGCAAAAGAATACACTTCAGTGAGACATAAGTGTGCTGTTTACCTCACAAGCAATAAATTACATGAGACAAGACAGGCGTTGATCACATTTCTTCTTTATGTGTTTTATGTCCTACAGAAATGACATTATTAAATTAAACCCACATTTGGAGAAGGAAAAAATCAGAAGGAAGAAAAAATATTGTGAACAAGTGTTCAATGTACATTTCTTAATCTTTTTTGGTAGGCAATGTAATATATGTTTTTATCATTTAAATCCACATATTAAAAAAAATTTGATCACATCTACAGTATTTGAACAAATGAACACTAGACTAAAACTGTTGCATGTGTGTAAACGCAAGACTGAATACTGGAGGAAATGAAAATAGGGAGGTGTGTTGTGCAAATACTTGCATGATTTGAGTTTACTGGGTGAAATGCAAGCGGCGTTCCTTTGCTTCTGTTTTACGCTCAGCGTGCATCAGTAATATGAAAGCTGGTCATGTGGCTCAGATTTTTTGGATCATTTCTCGATGAAATTTGAAAACTGTAAAGAAAAAATAAAGGTTCTTCTGTGGGTTTGTTTAGCAAAAACTTAACTGTCTTCTAAAAATGACATTTTGACTGTTTATGGTTTTTTTCGGAGCAGGTTCTTCAAATCAGTGTATTGGTTTCTGGGTCTTTAACCAAAAACTTGAATAAAAAAAGTAATTTATCAAGCTATAAACCTTTTTTTCTAATTAGAACCAACCTGTATTTAAAAAAAAGTCAAATTCAACTGACGTATGGTGACAAATGTTTCACTGTGATATCACTATTGATTAAAAATAAATTCCCATGATTCATTACATTCATTTCATTTTCAAATGCACCCTTGTTTTAAAGTTCAAGTTTTAAACTGAGGTGTCACTATATGCTACTTGTTCAAAATGACACTTCAATTATAAAATTAGAGGTCACACTTTAGTGTTCATACATGTGTTAACACTGAGGAAAACTAATGAACTACAAGCACTAAATATGTAATTATTTTCTAGAACTGCGCGTAATTAGGCATTCTTTTTGTTATTGCTATAGCACTTAATTATAGTAACATGTAATACGTGAACATGTTTAGTGTAAATTGAAACCAATTAGATAGACATTTCAAAACACGCTGTGGAAATGTAAGCTAATAGTATGGGATTGCGGGGAACAGGACAAGTTATTACCATTTTAATTTTTATGGAGACTTTACCTTCAACAGTTTATTAACTTGGTGTGCAAAGGAAGAGTCATGGCGCTATAGGAGCACAGAGGGTCTGGCTTGTGCCAGTTCAGTGGCAGGTAGTGCCCAAATGAGAGCGTGTCTGCGTCGATCCATCTGCTCATTATCCATCATGGGATGTGACGCTGGGTGGCACAGCCTTGCCAACAATGCCATATATCCTGCCGCTGTCTCTGATGTGTCCTCCGCCCCTGAACTCTGTTAAATGACACCACAACTTTCACGGTAATTCTTTGAGACACACAGACAGATAGACAGATAGATAGATAGATAGAATTCTTGTCACATATCAAGGAAACTGAGCCTGAGTTACTGAATTACATATAAAATTCCAGGTGTTGCCAAAAAAATGACATTTTTATGATTTACAAGAAGGACATCATCTTCCTGGAAATCAAGATTGGAGGAGGTTGTAGCTGATACGAGCTCTGCCACTGGATTATTCTCCCTATATAAAAAACATGAAATGTTCTCTGAAAAGCAGTGGTTGCCCACAGCTGAAAATCCTCGTTTATTGCATGAATTCATTGGACATATTCTGTACTTTGCTCAGTTTTGCATTGAGTTTTCCCCCATATGCCAATCCATTTGTCTCTATAATGATATAGTTTTGGCTCAGATAAAAAATAAAAAATAAAAAATAAACTCTGAGAACCAACTTTCTCCTCTATACATTACCAGTGAGAGTGTAGGAATAGTGTCTTTCATTTAGATTGAGAGTAGATTAAGAGAATCTAAAATGATTATTTAAAAAATGATACGAAACACTTCTGAAATCAATACACATTATTGCTGTTGATTTTTGTTTTAATGTTAATAAAGTAATTTTGGGCTGCATTTTCTCAGGTGCTTATAGGGAATTTGGACACACAAGCATCTTCATTTATGGCTATTGTTCCATAAAAGACTTCTATACATGCGCCTATGGAAGAAGACAATGGCAAAATGATATAAATCTCATCTCAATAAAGTCCTAAATGTGGTTCTTTAAAAAAAAAAAAAAAAAAATTACAGACAACATTGTTTTTATCAGCACAAACTGCCTTGCTGAGGTGAATCACAAATCAAATATTGGAAGCACAAACTCTAAATTTAGTTTAGCCTACTTTTCCAGAATTTATATACAGAGCCTCATATTTTATATTGCAGTGCTCATGCAATAAATATCTTTATATGCGATGTCAAACCGAGGACATTAAATTCTTAAAATTTGTGTTCAGTTTTAAGGACTAAGTGTGTCCACCACACTTGACAAGATATATTTATTTGCAATCTAGCTCTCCTATGTGCTGAACTTGCAATGCAACAGTACCCTCTATTGGCCAGTTACTGCCACAAAAATTCACAAGCTTGGACCTCAAACACTCATTTCCTTCAATTTCACACTTCATAATTCTTTTTTTATTATTCATTTATTTTTTTAATTTAATTATTATTTTTTTTAATTCATGCCAAAATGAAACAACCAACCTATGTTGAATGGCTAATATGTATTGTGTTGGAATTAGATATCTACATATGTTTTTCTGAAAATACAAAATGACCCCATTTTGTACAGAGTTCTTGTTTTCCCTTCATCTAACGTTGTATTTAAAAGAAGAGACTGAAGACGTTTCTTTAATTACAAATGAGTATAATTACAATTTTAAAAAAAATATATGTTATCTCTACAACATTTTATAATAAAGAATTGAACAGACCTTTTGTATGTTGAAGGATTCAGTCTAGTTTGAACACTATTTTCAGAGCTAGATCGTTTGAGAGATGTTTAATTAGCATTTAGCCACTTTCTTGGATTTACTTCACTTTTTGACATCTCTCAAACACTAAACTTCTCACAATACAAAAGCCAATCACAAACATCTTGGATGTGTGTTTGCTTGCAGAAAGTAAAGTTACTAAAACAAATGTGCTGACAGAAGAAACCGAGAGGGACAAAATCTCCCAACATTTCAAATCAGTTTTTGGAATTCAGGAACAAAACCTAAACTAATCAACTAAAAACCACAATGAATATGAATACACATCCAGCATATCCTCATCATAGAGCTCATTAGGATCAGTCTATGAAGATTCATCTTATTTCATCTGTCCCCAACTCTCTCTCACCCCTGCTATGTCACCATCAAGAGAGAAACATTAATCTAGTGAATCTGAAGGAACGTCAGCCTTAATTGCTGTTCATTGGGGAAAAAAGAGATAAAATGGAAAGACATGGCTTTGTCAAGCAATAAAAGATGTGAGCGATAAGACTGTCTGATAAATCACATCTCAGCCTCCTGTCATCGCTCAGCTCAAGGCCTGGTGGCCATCTTGTGGGCGGCTCTCACCTCAGGCCTGCAAATGAAACCAAACAGTTTTGTTTCCGCCCAGAGGCTTTCAGGACGTCTCCTATCACCGATCCCTATTGGGACGGCACATCCCCTGCACTTTCCAGGACCCGGCGAGTGGGTCCGGGGGGTAAAACATGACTGTTTGAAAAGAAAAATGGCAACAGAGTGTGACTAAATCGGTTTGCTTGGCAGCCGGACAAAGGCTTGATTCCACCGCTCCCGAGAGAAAACGCGGGGCCCGCGAAACCTGGCATCAGATCGGAAAGTTGAATGTTGCCAAAGGCGCACATTCACAACAATTAGCTACCTTTTCAGTCCCAGCCCCATGGTTATCCATCCCCTAGGTGGTTATCTAATCGCTTGCTTTTGTTTAGAGGAACAGCTCTCTTTCACTCTGGGCTGACATCATTTACGGCTGCCGGCTGGCGCTTTTCTAAATCTGCAGAGGAGCGCGGGAGTGGCGGCCCATCAAGGAGTCTAAGTAGATAAACAGGGACGTACCCAACCTCTTAATGCAACTTCATAAGCCTCTAGTGCTCAAAGAGCACCACAAATGGGGCGATCGTCTAGTTTCCAGCATGCATGCAAGGCGAGCTTTGCGGGGAAACTTTCAGAAGAGGTGTAAGAGTGCCGGCCTGTCGACTTAAAACCACCGAGGGGAGGGAGAGCTGGCGTTTGAGGAGACCACAGGGATTAAACCGAAGAAATGTGAAGAAGATCTCGTCTTTATCCTTCAGCTTCTTGGCTGATGTCAGGCTGACTACAGAGTTTTGCTCAGCTGTCCCTTTTCAGTTTTCCCCTGGCAGCACATTTCATCACTGTGGTTTTTGTAGCATAAAGCTGTCCATCATTAAATCTGCTGTATTCTAATGGCCCATATCCTCTCCTTACTCAGTGTCGGTCAGATGACCGTGTGTGCTGAGGTTACCGCGAGGTGTGCGTCTTTACAGTGATGAATAGTACGGTCGCCATCTCCTGCCGTCCTTACACAGAAGTCACTCGCGGTTCACACCGATAACGCCGTTCCAGCCGTAAATACGGGGCTCGTTTACATCAAGAGATGACAAATGCGTGTGTGTGGGATTGCGTGCGCGCGTGTCCTCCCACCGAGAGCTCGCGGGATGGTTCGGGGCTGTACCGTATCAAAAGGCCTGACACGCTTTAAACAAGAAGACCAGGCGCAACTGCTGCAAAATATAAAAATGATGACACAAATTAGTTCTTATTGTTTTCTTGTGGGCATGTTGCAATGATGCAATCATGAGCAATGCTCACACTGCCATTTTTGAAGTGTCAGGGTACAAGAGAACGTTGGCAATCCAGTTACCTTGCTATCATCCCTTCAGGAACGACTGAGAAACAGCTTTGCAAAATTGAATTAATAAAGCAGTAAGCGACAAGAGGTCATGCATTGCAATGATTTTACCAAAGTTAAGCACAACTTAAAGCTTAACTGTGCAATTCCTTTTATAAAACAACATGAATAAAGATCCCTATGTTCAACGAATCATTTCTGCATCACTAACATCAAACTGATTTGCAAAAAATAATGACCATCACTGTATTGAAGTCAAAACAAATTATTAAAATATTATCTGGAGAATATTTACTTTGAATTTTGACAGTGCATCTTTTTTCCACCCACTAATCAGGTAATATGAGATGTCTAAATTGAATAAATACATGTGGAAAACAATGAATTATTAATTTATACATAATTTCCAGATAAAAAATAACAATACAATTTGAAAAGAAAGAAAGAAAGAAAGACAGAAAGGCTTTTCACAATGCACTTAACCCCAAGTCTTCGTTCTAAACACCGTTTTTAACCCCAGGTAAAGGAACGTTTTTTTTAGCACCGCTCCAGAGCAGGGTTAGCACCGGTTTTTGGTGTTAACTCTTTACTGCGGTACCAAACTTGTACAGTGTGAAACGATGCGGTGTTAGGCCTAGTCCACATGTATACAAGAGTTTTTCCTCCTTCGTTTAAAAAAAAAAAAAAAAATCACGTACACATGAAAATGCAAAAACACACAATTGGCAAAAGCATGCCAAACCTAACAGGTGGCGATATAACCCTAAGCATAAAGCCATGTTGGCCAATCAGAGGCCTACAAAAAAGGTCCTGGTTCCGACGTCACAAGCCAAAATCTCCGGTTTCACCATCTACATGACAACACTGCAACCGGAGTTTCTAAAAATCTTCAGCCTGGCAGGAATTTTCAAAGAAGTTCAGTTTCAGTGACTGGATACTGCGTTTGCATGTGGACGAACGGCCAAACCGCAAAGAAAAAGCTGCGGTTTTGAAAATACCCATGTTCATGTGGAAAGGGCCTTAGAATGTTACAGCACGTATCTCATATTCACATGCTTTGGACAGTCACGGAAACACAGTTCTCGCATTGTATATAAACAGTAAATTCAGCGTTTGAGAGAAAAAATGTCAAATGCTGAGAGAAAACGCAACAATTTGAGTGAAGAGGAGACCGTTTCATTCCAAAATGTCCATTCAGTACAAACCCAGGATTCATTTTACATGGGGTTTAGAATAACAAAGGGGTTATCTATTTAAATTGCGAAAAGCCCTAAAGAAAGAAAGAAAGAAAGAAAGAAAGAAAGGGCTCTTCACAGTGAGCTTAACCCCGGTTAAACACCGTTTTTAACCCCGCGAAAAGAACGTTTCGCGCTTGTAATTTAGAAGTGGGGTTAGCACCGCTTTTTACTTATGAAAGTAAAAAGCACTGGTTTTGCGGTGTTATCCCCGCATTGCGGTGCCAAACTTGTGCAGTGTGAAACTATGCGGTGTTAGAATGTTACAGCTAGACGCTTAGCAACAGACAACCAATCGCGCGCCTCATATTAGCGTGCTTTAGATAGTCATGGAAACACCTCGCCTTGTATAGGCCTATAAACAGTAAATTCAGTGTTTCAGAGGAAAAATGTCAAATCCTGAGAGAAAACGTGACAATCTGAGTGAAGAAGAAACCGTTTCATTCTTACCTTTACAGTTCGAAATGTCCATTTAGTATAAACTTGATAGTACAGTCTGCAGTATGAGGATGCGCAATGCTAAAGCTTTAATGTAAACAGGTCGCATGCTGTGTTCATCCACTGAAAATATGCAAATAACAACATTAATCCAAGGTTTAGGAAGGTACAGTGTGAAATGTCATTTTCAAATATCCAGGATTAACTGTTAACCCCGGGTAAATTTTGAGCAGTGTGAATTTACCTAGGGTTAAGAATAACCCAGGGTTAACTATTTAAAGTGTGAAAAACCCAAAAGAAAGAAAGAAAGAAAGAAAGTTTCGTTAAAATGGTTGCGTTAAACAGATTTAATAAATATCTTAAATTAACATGTTAACTTTGACAGCATAAAAAATATAACAATCTTTTTTCTCCCTCAAATGATCCACAGACCCCAAGCAAACCCTCACAACCCCACTTTGAAAAACTGGTTTGAAGCAAATTTGGCAAATAACATTGAATTCAATTAATCTGTGGACACAGGTGTGCGTACATCAGGACGGCTTTGAATGTGGCTCATCCAATCAGATTGCAACTTTAAATTTTATAGCATAAATCATGTTTTTGGCTATATCATAATGTTCAGACTGCCATTTGAGCAGTGATGCAGATTCTTTCACACCAGACTGTAAGCGGTGGACAGAGTTAATCAACATGTCACACACACACACACAGTGACCCCACAGGCTGAACCTGCTGTATTTGTTTGTCGCCGTGACTTGTTATCAGGAATCAGCGTTTCGAGGGACACCATACATACTTTACACAAATAGGTCTTTGCGCACACACTATCTCTTAGACGCACACACAGGCGTACAATCTTCGCGGGCCCTGCACTCTGATGGTGAATAATGGCGTCCTTTTTTGAAAGCGGCAGTTCCAGTCGTAGTCTTCTCCATCCAGCACCATCAGCACTTTAGAAGATTAAGTCCTACCTTCCCTTATCACGCTACGCTCCCTCCTGCAGGCTCGACACGGGGTCCTCGCAGACTGGCCATGTCCCCCTCTGCCAGCCCCGCATCGCCATCTCGACAGGGCCTTAATTTTGGCCTCTCCGCCGACTATCTTCTTGTTTCACATTTCTTTTCTCCGTGCTCCAAGCTCATCTCTCTCCGGTCGTGTGATTCATCACCCCAGGATCAGCAGCAAACGGCCTCTCCGTCATTGAGCGTTATCTACCATCTCAATGTCAGCCCCTTCAGCCAGACTGTGCCACATTGTACTGGGAGGAACGAGAATAAGAGAACAGACATACAGGCTTGATTAGGAACTTTTAGGCTAGATCTAGAATAAAAGTGGATATTTATGGTTCTGGATGCTGATTGGTCAATACAATGTTCCAGCCATGCAGCTAAGTAAGATGTTAAAAACGTGAGCATCTATCTCAAAACACAGAAAAACACTGTGTTACAGTAAAAGATCCTCTTTCAGGAATGGATAAATCAACCTTTTTAGCCTAATAATGTTTGATAGAGACCACAGAGCGCGCGTCTCGTCTGATGCGTTCGTTAGAGGAAATGTACTGCCTTGTATCCGAGTACGCTTTAATCCCTTATCAATACAGTGCTTGCCCTTAATTATGCAGAGGTGACTGATAAATTAGTTTAGACAGAATTGTGATTATCAGTTCAATCTGCCTCTATCTGGAATTAAAATCGATGGCTCATCAGCACACTACATGCTACACTAGCCCAAAAGGTGGAATACACAATACAGTGCACAGCGCTCGCAGGAACCGTGTGATATCTGTTCACACTCCAGTTCGCACACTCTTTTTCTAAATAGATTTTCCTTGTGATTATTTATGTAATCGGTTAAATGGATGTCACTTTGTTTTAAAAAGTAGTGGGGAGTAATAAAATAATGACTTGTTGGTCTAGAGGTAAGCGTTCTGCTTTGAGCACGAGGAGACCCGGGGACGGTTACATAAACATAGCCACTAATTTCAGAATTTGTCTTAAAGGGTTAGTTCACCCAAAAAATAAAAATTCTGTCAATAATTACTCACCCTCATGTCATTCCAAACCTGTAAGAACTTTGTTCATCTTCGGAACACAAATTAAGATATTTCTGATGAAATCTGAGAGCTCTTGGACTCCTGCCTAGACAGCAATTTAACCACCACTGTTAAAGGAACACTCCACTTTTTTTGAAAATAGGCTCATTTTCCAACTCCCCTAGAGTTAAACAGTTGAGTTTTACCATTTTCGAATCCATTCAGCCGATCTCCGGGTCTGGTGGTACCACTTTTAGCATAGCTTAGCATAGTTCATTGAATCTGATTAGACCGTTAGCATCTCACTCAAAAATGACCAAAGAGTTTCAATATTTTTCCTATTTAAAACTTGACTCTTCTGTAGTTACATTGTGTACTAAGACCGACGGAAAAAGAAAAATTGTGATTTTCTAGGCCGATATGGCTAGGAACTATACTCTCATTCTGGCGTAATAATCAAGGAACTTTGCTGCCGTACCATGGGTGCAGCAGGCGCAGGTGACCCCCTGCTTGCACGGGGAGCGTGCCTTGCAACCATGGAGACATTTGTGAGAGGCGCTGCGTAATATCATTGCGCCTGCTGCACCCATCGTACGGCAGCAAAGTTCCTTGATTATTACGCTAGAATGAGAGTATAGTTCCTAGCCATATCGGCCTAGAAAATCACGATTTTTCATTTTCCGTCGGTCTTAGTCCAATGTAACTACAGAAGAGTCAAGTTTTAAATAGGAAAAATATTGAAACTCTTTGGTCATTTTTGAGCGAGTTGCTAACGGTCTAAAAAGATTCAATTAACTATGCTAAGCTATGCTAAAAGTGGTACCGCCAGACCTCGGAGATTGGCTGAATGGATTCGAAAACGGTAAAACTCAACTGTTTAACTCTAGGGGAGTTGGAAAATGAGCCTATTTTCAAAAAAAGTGGAGTGTTCCTTTAAGGTCCAGAAAGGTACTAAACACATTGTTAAAATAGTCCATGTGACTACAAGTGGTTCAACCTTAATGTTATGAAGCAACAAGAATACTTTTTGTACGCAAAAACAAAACAAAAATAACGACTTTATTCTACAGTCTCTTCTCCTCCATGTTGGTCTCCTACACAGTTGATGCAGTCCAGTGCTTCCAGATTCTGGAGGAGTCCGAGAGCTCTTGGATTTCATCAAAAATATCTTAATTTGTGTTCTGAAGATGAACGAAGGGCTTACAGGTTTGGAATGACATGAGGGTGAATAATTAATGACAGAATTTTCATTTTCTCAGTGAACTAATACTTTAAGAACTAGTCTGACCCATGAGCAATCAGTTAGAGCTAATAAGTCTTACTTTTTGTATGTAACTGTATTACCCGTCTTGTAGAAAAAAAATTGACGACTAAAATGTAAGACTAGTCTAAGCAGTTTACACAACTGGCCATAGGCCCGGAGCAGGAGCGAGACAGTGTCAGGCCATTTGACAAAACTGCCACTTGCACTTCCAACGATCTGCAAACATTCTCTTGCAAATTTTGCTGATGTAAATATGCTATCAAGTTAACATCATCTAGCAGAACCTGATTTTGCCATGTAGAACATGTTCCTGGATCATCAACTTTGTTGATCCTGGAACAACATTCAAATCAACCAATCAGATTTGAGGGACAAGTTTACAGTTTATGTCAAGTTTAGGCTTAAAACCAGGGGTTTGGTGCTTCTACATCAGTGTTATTCAGTATCATTTCTCTCTGATTTTAGGGATAACTTGTGGTTAGGGTTAGGTTTAGGGGTAGGGATAGGACTAAATTATCAGATAGGAATGTTGTTCCAGGATCAACAAAATATGATGACCTGGGAACGCATCTAACTCTGCAAAATCAGGATTTATCATCATCTATGTTAAGACAGATAAGGAACTGTTACAATTGCAAGAGTGAATTTTGCCTTGGAAAGATCAAATAGAAAAAGTGTTAATCAGTAATATTTTGCACATACCATAACTTTCTAGCTAAATAAATATTTTTAATCAGAAAAGTTTTTTTTATCATTTATTATGTATCATTCATTTATTTAATATGAATGAATTTGTGTGTGTGTATATATATATATATATATATATATATATATATATATATATATATATATATATATACACACACTCCTGGGCAATTAAATAAATAAATAAAATCAGGCCAAGCCCAAAAATAGCTAAACACTAAGCTTGTAATTGTCTTAACCATAAATTATTGGTCAGGAAATTGGCAAAATTTAAGCAAATGCTCTACTTAAAAGGCCATTGCTGTCTCAGAAAAACATCAAAGACAGAATGAAGTTATTGGCAGAATATGAGAAGTTGTGTGTGGAGTGATGAATCACAATAAAACACGAGTTGCATGATGATGCTCCAGAGTGGCGTCTTTGAAAATCTGGTGAGAAATATAATAATAAATGCATCTCTACCACAGTGAAGCATGGAGGAAGATGTGTCATTGTGTGGGGAGCTTTTTTAGCTGCTGGTATTGATGAACTACTAGTCTTTTAATGCTCCTGCATGTTCCTGCCTCAAATTGCAAACACAACCAAGAAGTGGCTTGGTAGGTTGGTAGGTGCTTTGAATTTTCCCATGTTTAAAATGCATGCATTATTTCTTTCAACTTTTTCAGCCTTTGAATCAGAATTGAGCTAGACACCTTAATTACAGGATTTGACTCATTAACTACCCGCTACTGCCCTCCTCTGGTTGAATGCTTCATAGTGGTGAAAACGACAAGCTCTACTGACTGTTTGAGAAATAAGAAAGAAGTCGAAGAGGAATAATCATCTTTTAACTCAAACACGCACTCCCGTATTGTATAATTTAGGTATTATAGAGCGATTTGCAAAGGCAACAAGCAATCAGTCCTGTACAGAGCCTTAACAAGCCCATTGTATGATTGCTCCAGCCCATCTAATGCCAGTTGTGTTCATAACTCCTGCTGGCGTGTGTGCTTAGCACCACTCACTTTAATTAACAACAGTCGAGGTAGCACAGTCACATTTAAAAGGTTGCCATTCCACCAATATGAAAGCACAATTAAATATTAATTGCCTACTGAATAATAGATGAAGAGTATCTGTGTACAGTTCAGGAGCCTAATTCCTGTTAAAGTACAAGTCTTTAATCAAGCAGTAATGAGCACTGCTATGTCAACAGGCGTTGTGCCCTATCAGCAAAGAATAGAGAGAATTACCATCGAAGGCTCATGCTGCCGAGAGCCTGTATCAATTTTAATGTAATTATGCTTTACTAATAACAATTCAACTCATTATAACAAGCGCTCGCAGAAATTGATTCTGTAAACAGCAGACACGCACAATTCTATTGTGATTATTCTCTAGAGGTTTGTTCCTGCTGTGTGGTACTTCGCGGTGAGGACTATATGCAAGTTCAGACACAACACAAACTGGCGGTCTCCAAGTCTTCCGTTTTTCTGAGCTATAATTTACCTGTCGGCTATCATTTTACCCATTATTATAATTGCATGTGGAATAGTTCACCCAAAGAAAGTAGCCATTAAACCAGTTCCATTAAAGTAGTCCATATGACTTGAGTGCGCTTCCAATCTGGAGGAGAGAGGGAGTCTCATTCAGACAGAAAAGTGATGTATCTTTATATAAAAAGTAGCAATGTAACACATTTTGTGGTATTTTTAATAAGTAACACGTTTTTGAAAATATATTGTATGTTTAAAGGGATAGTTCACCCAAAAAATGAAAATTATTCCATGATTTACTCACCCTCAAGCCATCCTAGGTGTATATGACTATCTTCTTTCAGATGAACACAATCGGAGATATATTTAAAAATATCCTTAGTCCTCCAAGGTTTATAACAATTGTGAATGGTAGGCCAAATTCTGAAGACAGAAAGAATGCATCCATCCATAATAAAAAATGAATCCATACGACTTCTGAGGGTTAATAAAGGCCTTTTGAAGCAAAGGGATGCGTTTTTGTAAGAAAAATATCCATATTTAAAACTTTATATAATCAAACAACTGGCTTCCGGCGTAAGACCGCACGCAGAATGCGCAAGTCGACTTGCGCCAAATGAGTAATCCTCTGACGCGATGTATGACGAAGGATGTAGGAGTATCGTAAGCTTAGACACCTCTCACGGTTCAAACAAATATGGATTAAATATGGATATTTTTCTTACAAAACTGCATCCCTTCACTTCAAGAAGGCCTTTATTAACCCCCCTGAGTCGTATGGATTCATTTTTTTATGGATGGATGCATTTTTTCTGTCTTCAGAATTTGGCCTACCATTCATAATTGTTATAAACCTTGGAGGACTAAGGATATTTTTAAATATATCTCCGATTGTATTCGTCTGAAAGAAGATAGTCATATAGGATGGCTTGAGGGTGAGTAACTCATGGGATAATTTTCATTTTTGGGTGAACTATCCCTTTAATATATTTTATAAATTAATGTTATCTCTTCCTGTTATGGCAAAAGCATACATCATTCTAATACTAATTTGGTTCTCAACAAACATTTATTATTATCAATTTTGAAAACAGTTGTTCTTAATATTTTTGTGGAAACTGAAACATTTTTTCAGGATTAGCTGATGAATGAACAGTTTTAAAGAATTTATAAATGTCTTTAATGTCACTTTTGATCAAATTAATAAATCCCTGCTCATTAGATTTTTTTAATCAGTGTCAGCAGTATTGTATATTTAATTGTCCATGCTCATATCCCCAATTTTTACATTTAGATTAGACCTTTTTTGTCATCTAATGTTCACTCACAATTATTCTTTGCTAATAAAAACGAATCATTTAATAGCATTAAATGTAATCTTCCGAAAATCCATTTTTTATACTATGCATTATGATGCTGTGATGCCTAAATTCACTCATACACTGTAAAAAAAAAATCCTAAAAAGTTGAAAAAAAAAGTTTAAAACTTAAGTTAAGTTGATGCCATATTTTTTTTTTTTTTTTTAAGAATAATCAATGTCATTTTAAATTAAAGTATATTACACTGACTTTTGAATTTTTTGTATAACTTAAAAAGAAGTTGAAATTACTTAAATTATTATGAGTTAAAGTAATGTAAAAACATGTCGTCTTGACTTAATATTAATATTTTACAAGGTTTTAGCATTTAAAATGATTGATTTTCAGAGCCCCTAAAGGGACATGGTGATGAAAAAAATACAAGATGGGAGAAAAAAAAATTCAATGCATTCAATGCATTGTTTGCATTCCTCTCGCAAAAGTTTTGTGTTCCCCCGAGAGTTTTTGCGTTCTTTCTCAAAGAACTTAAAATGAAAAGTTTCATGTGGGAATGCAAAAATTGCTTCTTATTTGTCCCTTTAGGAGTTTTCAGGCTTTTATTTTTAATTCATTTAGACACAACAGTATAGAACTGTATTATTGCCAATTTATCAGTTATCAGCTATAACATAAAAATAATTATTGGTTTATCGCTATATAGGCCAAAATTTTTATATAGTTGCATCCCTACTTTGTATGGTTTTAGACATGAGCTGCATGACTTTATATGTTATGTCTTTTTGGGAGGCTCTACAGAGTAACTCACCATCCACTTTTGTTGTATGGACAGGAGAAGCCTTGACATTCTGCAAAACATCTCCTTTTATGTTCCTAAGAAGAAATTAAGGCAAATGACACAAGTAAATGGAATTTAAAATTTTGGATGAACTATACTTTTTTGACATAAAATGAAAAATAATGTAAATTACTGAGAGCTTTTGTGATGCGTGACTCTCTGCTGCCCGGTCAGTCTTTGGTCTTCCTGTGAAAATCCATTAAGAAAGATCTTGTGTCCTGCCGCACTTCTCCTTGAGCTAGAAAAGGAGATAGAGACAGAGAGGAAGAGAGACGAGGTGACGCCACATTCACCTTTGATCAACTATGATTTTTCACACCGCACCGGTGAACTGCACTTTTCACAGTCCACTGATGGAAAACAGGAGATGCCTTAGTGTCCAACCATATATGCATCACAGCCACTTTCCCGCCACCCTGACCTAGAAACGGAGGACCCGGTGAGTTGGATGACCGGTGAAGGGGGCGAGGGGCCCCGGCTGACAGGAGCTGGCCGCTCAGGTGGAGGCACCAAGGAGAGGAAGACGAGATGGCTTGTGGCACGCTGGCTTTCCAGCTGGCCAACTTGTCCCACTGTCAGGACCAATGTCTGTGGAGGAGGAATGCAGAGAAAGAGAGAGGGGAGAGAGTTCATCGTAAAGATAGACCTGATGAAGAGAGGCCAGTAGAGCTGAAGTCACACCTCAGGGACTGGTGCTCCTCAGCAGGGTCAGAGTGTTCGACTACAGGGGGTCAGGAAAAGGTGAAGGAGAGTCTGATGCTGCAGCTGTAGCCTTGTATAGCCAGACTTTTTAAGCCTGGAACACATTAAAATAGCCAAAAACTGTCCAATTAGCCAGGAAACATTTAGGGCGAATTTTAACAAGCGCATGGTCTAAAGTGCACAGCGCAAGTGCACTTAGGGCATGTCCAAATCCACTTTTGCTAGTTTAACGATGGGAAAAATGGTCGGCACATGGTCTAAAATGGTTGTTCCTAGTCTCTTAATGAGTCATGGGTGTGTTTTAGGCGTAACGTGCAATAAACCAATCAGAGTCTCATCTCTCATTCAATTTAAAAGCCAGTTGCACTCACGCCATGTCGGATTAGCTATTTACATGGAGGAATTTGCAAGCGGAAAAACTGAACGCTTCTCTAGCGAGGAAACGGATCTGCTTGTGTACAAGGTTAAAGCACGTGAGCAGACCATCTACGGGACAAGCTGGATTCTACCAAAGCATTTTTAACTTTATGCACACAATAATAATCTTTTACATTGTAATACTTTTATTTTTAATATCTGGCATGTTTGTGTGCTGCTGCACATCTCTGTGTGTGTAATAAGCAAAGTGTACGTGCGTTGTGCACCCGGATATAGGCGCACATTACTAATGCTCTTTAAATAACAACAACAACAAAAAATAATATATTGCGCCATTGACTTTAGACCAGGTTTCAGTTGGTCAATGGTGCAGTCTAATTCAGTTGCCTTAAAATAGCAATGCGCCAACAACGCACCTGAACACACCTCATTTTCAGACCAGCACGCCCATGGGCGCACAAATGGACGGAAATGCATTTGCTATTTAAACAATGTGGCGAATGTGATAATGATAACTGCGTCGTGCTGAAACTAGCAAAAAACACTTGCGTCACGCCTGGCGCCGCATTGCGCCGGGTGTATGATAGGGCCCATAAAGTGAACAATCACAGTTTATTTTTATAGGAGTCTAGGGGTGGTTCAATCTAAAATTGGATTTTAAAAAAACACTGTTTCAGCTCTGATTGTTCTTATTGGATGAGCCTTGTTCAAACCTGATGTAAAATGAGAAATGCATGTTTTATTGTTTAAAAGGATTATTATGAAAAAGGAGTATTATTATTAAAAAGGATTATTATTAATTTAATATAATCTAATATATGATCTAATCTAATAATATTAATAATAATAATAATATGATGACTTATCCTCATCTTTTATCATATCATTGCTGTTATTGTTAACTAAAACTATTAAAATTGTTTTAATGTTAATCTTAATGTTAGAGAGTCAGACTGGTAACCCAAAGGTTGCGGGTTTGATTCTCAATACCAGCAGGAAATGACTGAGGTGCCCTTGAGCAAGGCACCTAACCCCCAATCACTCCCCGGGCGCCACAGCAAAAAATTACTGCCACTTGCTGTGTGTGTCCACAGTGTGTGAGTGTGTGTGTGTTCACTACTCACTAAACCTAATGTGTGTGCAATAAGAGGACAAATTCAAGTATGGGTTACCATACTTGGCCTTCACATGTCACTTTCACTTTAATTGATGACGAACTTCCACTGGACTGAAAAACACA